>NC_137828.1:4245635-4268135 GCF_963921795.1 Nannobrachium achirus
CAGGTAGGATGTGTAAATTACGTCACACTTCACTACTCTATTTGTCTTTGATTAACTATTTTGATGAATTGAATACAAAGGACCCCAATGGAAACAAGCCATAGGCTTTCTGAGGTTTAAAATACCTATAGCAAAACCAAATTGAACCGTACTTTTACGTCCTTTTCTGAGCGGTGCTCCTGACAGGAGCTAAGCTCCAACATATGGCTTTGTCCAAAGTTTGGGTCAAAGCCAGGGCCAGAGGGCCAAGCTTAGCGGGATCCGCTAAGCTTGGCCCGCATCTTTGCACAAAGCACCCATAGTTTGTTGTAGGGTTGTTCGATGTGGCCTAAAATAAAATCTCGATTTATTTCTCAGAAAAGTCGATTTTCGATTCCGATTTCGATTTTTTGAAAAGAATAATACATTGTTTCAACTATGTTGTTTTCATTTAAAAAATGCAAGGACAAGATTTTTTTTTATTATTGTTTTATTTTTTAAATGTTTTATATAGCCAAATAGCAAAATCTAATGTGGTGAGCCCTGCCCAGTCTGACGTGCGCTGCACGTGCATCAAAGAAATTACACATAACTAAATTCGGACTAATGAACCTTCGGACTAATGAACCTTTAATTATGGGCAGTCCCGCAGGGACACTTTCAACCTCTGGACAACTTTAGAACACCTTTCTCTTTTGTCTTTCTACCCCATCCTTGTAAAACTCCTGTTCCCCAAAATGAGGAGGCGATGTGAGGTGAAAAAAGAGCAAAGAGAAAAGAAAGGAGAGTGCCGACCCTAGAAGGACCTCAGAGGAGGAGGAACAAAAGAGCCATCATCTCTGCTACCTGTAGGACAGTGGGAGTCTGGCCTTTGATCTGGACCGTAGACACCACGGAGGTTTGATGAAATATTGATGCTCTTCTTTAACTGACTCCTGTGGGAAGGCAAGCTAAGCAGGGGTGTCACACCAAATCCTGCATGGGGCCCTGGGTGGGTACAAGGATTCACTCACATTGTGTGCTTTAAAGGAGTAGTTCACCCCAAAATGACTTTTTTTCTATTGATTAGTCACGCCATGGAGACTAAAGTTCAATAATATTTTTTGGTTTTTGTCGCATTCCTAAGACAAAAATTTGATAACAATAAATGTACCCCCATTCGTTCCGGATGGTGACCCGTTTCGAAACGGGTCACCATCCGGAATCAATGGGGGTAAATTTACTCAAATCAAATTTTTGTCTTACTACTCCTTTAACAATTGAAAAAATAACCGATATACAAGCTTGTAGATCTGCTATTTTTGAACAAAATCGTGAACGTTTGTGTGGAGTCTGAATATTTCAAATCCTTCTAAGTTGTATTTATTTATTTATTTTAAAACCTATGTTTCTATGTCAGTGGTGCTCAAAACTTTTCATATCAAGGACCCCCAAAATGATATGTATTTGGCCACAGACCCCCATCTCAAAATATCTAGTTCCAGGGACCCCCCCCCCCCCCCCCCCCCCCCCCCCCCCCCCCCCCCCCCAGAAGCAAAATTTTAGTTACAAACGTTCGCTTATCAAAAAATACGAATTTTCATTACTTTAAAAAAAAAATAGCAGATCTACAAGCTTGCAGCGCGGCACTCGGTGCCGCGCTGCGAGCTTGTATATCTGCTATTTTTCAAAAGCTAAAGTATAAAATAATTCCAGGTCCCTCCACCTTGGGCCCTAGTGACTCAGTCCCACTTCTCCCCCCCCTTGTGACGCCCCTGAAAGTCAGTTCAGTGCTTTCCCTGCCGCGATGCCTCTCCGACCGCGGACGGACGGATGGATGGGTGGATGGATGGATGGATGGGAGTCTGATTGGTCGTAATGGGGGCCTAGAACTAACGATGCCATGAGATGGTCCTCTTGTTGAAGGACGCTAAACTGTTCGGGCGTTTTGTTTTTCTCTGGATCAAAAGCTCTGTCTGAGGAGCGCCTCTCTACTTGGCCAAATCAAACTCACCTTTCATATCAACGTGCGTAGCTTGAGTCCGACAACATCTTGACGAGTGCACGACTTTTTAATCCATATTGTGTGTTGTTGTTGTAGGATGAATAATGGTCAGGTTGTGTGCGGGAGAAAGCCTTGACGTGAACTGAAGAATGAGATTAAAGCTATACTGTGTAAGTTGCTAAACTAGTGGTCAGTAGCGGTATTGCTTTTTTCTGCCGTTTTTCGCCCGGGGTCGTCGCGGACCACCGCCGCGGACCACCGGAGCGGCGCCGCAAACCACCGCGACGATACAAATCCGTGGAGGGGTAGAACCATGGTAGAACGTTATTTTCTGGCCAGGATTTTGGGATTAAGAGGTTAAGAATCCTTCACCATGGTAAACACTGTAGCTGAGGGAAGCTACTTCCTGAAGATACTGCAGATACGCCTGTGATTGGCCGGTAGTGTACCATGTGTTTATGATCCGCGATATGATTGGCCAACGTATACACAACGTATACAGATGATGCAGATGACGTCATTTTGCCGCGAAATTCTCCCCCCCCCCCACGGCTCATAGAAAACATAAAAAGAGAAGGCTTTAGAAGCTGAAATTAACGGAGTGGGTGTTCTAAAACTTTAGCGATTTAACAGTTAGGACGATTTTAAGATTTGTTTTATAAAAAAAGTTACATAGTATAACTTTAAATACTCATTTTCTACTTGTAACGCTTGAAGTCTTTCTATTCACCAGAGTTGTAGTGGCTGTGAATTCTTCGCGCTGAAAAGAATAAAGGCCTTTTCACACAGGGTCTGATTGTCCACGCAGTAAAACCCGGACAATATGGTCAGAATGTGTACAACCTCAGAGCTGTTGTGCATGAGGTCAGGGAGACACCATGGGCTCAATGTTGATTGTCTTAACACTACTGGTGCCAACCCCGAGTTTCCTGAGTTTGGGCCGTTTTTGAAAAAAATAAAAAAAATAGTTTTTCAAAAAAGTTTTTTGGACCTCCAGAAATGTAGTAGGCATGATCGCGATCGCGAAATTGCATGTTTAACCCCCATACCAACCCATTCTTTCAAACATGGCAGCCATGTTTGTTTACATCTGAAGAAAACATAATGGCTGCTAAATCATGAATGCCTGAACGGATTTCCAAGCGGATTTTTTTTTGTTTGAAAGCTGTGAACAGTGGACACACACGTGGTGCATCATCTAGGCATGGGCGTGCACGATCCATGCACTATAAATTACATGGAAGTCTATGGAGACCATGGCATCGCGGACCTTCAAAGAGAATAATTGATTGCAACTTAAGTGTTAACTACCAGCTCTTATGCCTTAACACTCGGGTGACTGAAAAGAAAATCACTTCTTCTCTGACTGCATTTATCTGTCGAAATGACCTGTAATTCTCTCCCCCTTTTGGGCCAAAGAGTAAGTAGGACTTCACACCTCCTCCCCTGCTGCCAGCGGGGGTTCTATTGTCTTCTAATAGGACCCCTGCTGGCAGCAGGGGAGGAGGTGTTGCTCTCCTGGGCAGAAAGGGAGAGAACTTTACCTATAAATTTGACTGATAAATGCAGTCAGAGTGGTATAATCGTATATTATTTCATACTTAGGAAACGTTTCAGAAGGGGGAAAAAAATAAAACGAGAACATATGTCTTGAGTATTTAGGAAAAGTCATGGAAGGGGACATTTCTGAGACCTTCACGGGGAGAGTTATTGCACTTTGCGATGGGTTAGTCACCCATGCGTTAACTTAAAGGCCTGTCCATACTGTCTCCGATCACCAACTTTTCGTCGGAGAGTTCTGACTTTCCGACGTGCAGCTTTCCGAACTCTAATTCGGGGTAATGTTTTTCAGGAGATGCGAGTGACGTCATTTTGTAGTTGAACAGGACCTTTCTGACGAAAAGTTTGGTGGTCGGAGACGGTATGGACAGACCTTTAACACTTTGCCGTCCGAAATAGAATGGTTGTTGGTAGATTAGCCGTGAAATTTCTATTATTATATTATGATCTGAACCGCATTCATTTTAAACAGACATCCAGCGCTATATCACGTGGTCTTCATCCCCCATTACCATTCCGCGATCCCCCGTTGTTTTACTCACCCCAGTTCCCAGTGAAATTCTCAATCTGCATTGGCTTAGAGTGGGAGATTCGGCTGACGCATCATGTCCCCGTGCGTTTCGCGTGCGCGAACCGTTCACGTAAATGTCCCCTCAAATAATCCACGTGTGACTCAAGAGTAGAACTGAAAAGTATCGCTAGCATAGCCACCAGCACGGCTGCAGTAGAAGCACTCGTGTACAGACAGTAACCGAATGGGGGAAGGTGCCTTGGAGAAGGAAAGGGCCATGACATCACTTCTGCTTCATGTCAGACCAGCCATGAGCTATCGATGCACGAGTGGTGACTAGGGAAGGTTAGACGATCGCCGATTTTCGGATGAAAATCATTTATTTCGGTAAATACGGGAAAGTACGGGAAAAGACGATTGGCTGCCCCTCCCCCCCTAGGAAGTCCGATATAGTACGGTTTTAATATTAAGGGGCTCCCCGTGGCTTGGAAAGGGTTAAGTTAAGGCATAAGAGCTGCCACTTAAGACAATCAAAACAGAGCCCAAAGTGTTCATTTATTGTCCGTTGTTTAGCCTAGGTGCAGAAAATCTGACCCTGTGTGCAAAGACCTTAAAGAGGAACTATAGGTACGTCTGTACAAACACATTTCCTCCCTCCCCTTCCCCTCTATGACAGGCATCAAACAGGTCGCTGTCTTTGATGCTTTCATTGATAAGAGAGATCACTAACGAGCACTTGACACTGGTATGGCCCAATCAATTACCTCAGTACACAACCCCTTTGAAGTTCAAAGGGAGCAATTAAGAGCTCTGGCTGAGCTCCCCCCCCCCCCCCCCCCCCTCCCCTCACAGACAAAAACATCCCTCCAAGGGATGAATGTCAACATAAACAGTGGTACAGAACCAAAATACAGCCAGGGGGATGTGTCTGATATTGGGGATACTGGGAAATGACTGCGAGAAATTTAACGTTGCCTCGTTTCCCTTTAAGAATATACGTTTTTAGTAGGAGATAAAAGATCCGCACACAGTTTTTTAAACTCCAAAAACATACTCAGGTCTTCACCAGGCATCAGAAATTTGCCCGATGAAGACTAACGGTCGAAATGTTGCATTAATAAAAAGTACGTTTTGAGAAATTAAAGGACAACTTAGTTTTTTTTACAACAAGGGTTAATAAAGACAAGATGAGTGTTAAAATGTTTTCTTTTACTTCTGTCTATCACTTTGGTGATTTTAATGATTGCCCCCAGGTTGGGGGCATGCATGCAAGTTGCTAAATATGTATTTTTAGACACAATAAGCCCTTTCAAGAGATGCACTGCAATCTTTCATGGGCAGATGTGACTTATGTGGGCTGGTGTAAATAGTAACAAAGAAATTATCGGCGTATTGTGTCTAAAAAAGACATATTCAGCCACTTGTACGCATGCCCCCACCTACTGAAATAAAATACTAAAATCACTAAAACAATAGAAAGCAGTAAATGAAAACATTTTAACACCCATTTTTCTTTTCTCTAATTACAATCTAAAATATGAACCCTTGTTGTAAGAAAACTAAAGTTGTCCTTTAGAATTCTCGGCCTAAATACAGGCATAAGATATGCACAACATCTTCACTTTGACCCAGTAGTAGTTAGTATATTAGCCTGTTCAAAATGCACTTGTGCACCACAAGACCCGTGTAATGCGATCTCAAAAAACGACGTCTCAAAAAAGTTTGTCTGAAAGTGACCCACATAAGTCCTGAAGCAACAACGAGTGGCGGATCTCCACGCATGAAGAGAACGGAATATTGATAAACTAAACCAAAACTGCCCCCCGAGTGCTTTTGTCTGTCAAGTCACACGCGTACTGAACTGAACGAAACATGGTGTGAGGAGGGAAAAAAAAAAGAAAATAGCCGGATTAATCACCCTCTCTCTCTCTCTCTCTCTCTCTCTCTCTTTCTCTCTCTCTCTCTCTCTCTCTCTCTCTCTCTCTCTGTCTCTCTCCCATGCTGCTAGCTAGCGTGGCCGTTCGTACGCGCATGCAGAGATAGACGGCTCACATAATGACTTCTGCGGAGAAGAAGAACTGATTATTATTTAAAACTTTAAATGAAGGGGAGGGCGAGCCAGAGCCATGGAGGAGGAGGGGGCTTAAGAGCAGCCAGGGGCAGCTGATAGTCTGGGAAAAAGGGGTCCTGCTATGGCGTAGCAGCAGAATTAACATGCTTTAGCATTGGACTCCATTAGATAATGCTATTCATGCCACACAAGGCTTCCAAAGCCCTGCTCCCTTTTCATTATCCCCCCCTCTTTAATCCGCCCTGATAAGGGTGAGGCAGCAGGCATCTCTCCCCGCGACGCTTTTATTATGTCGTCATTTGGCCAGATCCCCCAGGACGTTAGAGCCGTATGATATGGCAGGGAAACTGATGGAACAGAACCAAGTGGATATACCACATTATATTATATAGTTTAATAATATAGTTTATGATTTCTGACGGCTTCAAAATAACTGCGAGTATCTCTCTGTTATGATTATTGTTATTGGTGGTTGTGAGAGGCGGGAAAACCAGCAGTGTTTCTCTTTAAAACTTTCAAATGTCAAAGTTTCCCCTTAACTCTGACCGTGTACAAAATGGAACGAGTCGCGTCCATTTGACAGACTTGTATGGGTCCATCTAGACCTCCCCTAAAGGAACCCACAGAGTCCCTGGAATCCACTTTGAGAAACACTAGGCTATGCGCATCTCTTGGAGGCTGCCATCTTGTGGTCAAAAGTGTCAGTTAAAAAACACACATACTTATTACATCACAGAATCAACTCCTCCCCTAATTACCATTCACCCGACACTGTGGAGTGTGGCTAACTTCAGCCTGGGTCACCACCCACCATGACATCCATACTTTTTTGGAAAAGATCTTCCTCCTAGTATAATCATAATACTTGATAATCATGTTTTAGAGGGGGATGGGGGGGGGGTGTCATGGCACCACCTCTTTAACCAAATCGGACTAATGAACCTTCGGACCAATGCCATTCATACACCCGGACTGAAAGACCTGCAAAACAAACACTGTGGGTTACTGGGTGTTATAGCCGGGGAGCCACTGGGCCAAAAGCTCAAAGAATAGGATGTTACCTGTGATGTCATGACATACTTTTAATTTTTGTTTTTTCTATTAATTTGGTCATCAAGGTCCACAGAATGAGAGGCCTGCTCTGCCGGAAATCCTGCAAAAAAAAGTTATGGCCATTTGTATATTCACTCCATCGACTTCAATATACAGGAAAGAAACACACCAAAAAAAATATGCTTTAAGTAGCATGTGAGAGGTCAAACTAGGGGTTCTTGATGATTCTGAATCCATTGCAAGCATTTGTTTTGCATGAAAAACATTCCTTGGGCTAGAAAACGGACCAAAATAAAAGTGAAAAGTGATGACTCATCACTTTTCACAGGTTTGAGAGGCTGAAATCTAACCCAAGGAATGTTTTTCGTGCAAAACAAATGCTTGCAATGGATTCAGAATCATGAAGAACCCCTAGTTTGACCCCTCACATGCTACTTTTTTTGGTGTGTTTTTTTCCAGTATAGTGAAGTCAATGGGAAACTTTTTTTCGCAGTATTTCCGGCAGAGCAGGCCTCTCATTCTGTGTACCTTATTGACCAAATTAATAGGAAAAACTACAATTTGGAGTATGTCATGACATCACAGGTCCTCTCTCATTTTGGCCCAGTGGCTCCCCGGCTATTATCTCTTGTTTGCTTTGCTCTTAACTCTCCCCACGCTTTGAACGATAACGCTCGCCCCATTTTTTACAGAACCTCGATGCCAATACGGCGCTCGTTCGGTTCGTTCGTCTGATGACTGTAAGCTGATGAGGGGTCGCGCGGCCGTTTACTGTAAACACATTTTCCGCTGTGATGGTGTAAAAAATCCATTATGCGTTAGATCAACGGAGAACAATTCACTTCCTTGTTGATTTCCTCTGGCCCGGAGGCTCTGTAGCCAGTGACTGCTCTGAATGTACGGCAACACATAGCAGGACAATTCACATTCATTCTCGCATGAGGCCGCCCTCTGCTGCCTGGCAGACCAAAGTGCACTATTGCACAACCAAAAAAAATAAAAATAAATAAATAAATGTCTGTCTGTCTGTCTGTCTATCTACTATAACGTCGCAAAGGTAAGCCGCTTTTTGATGGCGCCAGACCCAATAAATAAATAAATAATCTGGCAGTAGGAGAGTTAAAGCTGTGTGGTGTGTGCGTTTGCGTTCGTGCATGTGTGTGTGTGCGTGCATGCATGTTTCTGTGTGTGTGCATGTGCATGTGCACATGAGCAGACAGACAGTGAGAGAACAAGGAGAGCTATAGACAGTAGGGGTGTAACGATATCGTAACTGTATCGAAATATCGTTTTTAACTTAAAAAATCAAATATTGAAATGAAAACAGCTAAAATCGAATCGTATCGTTTTATTTTGTATCGTATCGAATCGGCAGTGCAAATAATCGATTGTATCGATATTACCTACTTTGTATTGTATTGCATTGTATTTAGCATGTTTAAGAAGAAAAAATAAAAAGGAGGGGTTTAATTACTTTTCCTTTCCATATAGCTACACTGGTCTATGGATAAATGTGTGTAATCTCTGGGTTCATGTCAAGGTGCAGGTTTGTCAATATACAATGTCCATGTATTTGGCAGATAATCACTGTGTTTACTTATTTATATCCATAATAATACATGTTTCCCTTAAAAACCTGCACTATCCACACCTTTCACACAGATTACATTTATTTGCTAAATAGTTACTATATCGATTTTAAATCATTGAATCGAATCGTATCGTATCGCCATGAATGAACCAATATCGTCCATGTATCGTATCGTCAACCATGTATCGTGATGCGTATCGTATCGTTGTTAAAATGTATCGTTACACCTCTAATAGACACAGTGTGTCAGAGAGGCCACATCTTGAGAGTAGAGCACACAGCTTAACCACAGATAGGCCTGTTAATGCACTCTGCCTGCTACTAGATTAGAGAGGGGGGGGGGGGGGGGGGGGCTCCTTTGTAGTGTGTTGTTTGTTTGGCCCCTTTAAACACACATCTCCCACAGAGACGCGCGCGCGCGTGTGTGTGTGTGTATGTGTGTTTAGTGTAGTGTGCGTGCGTGCGTGTGTGTAGCCTGACTAGCCTCTTTAAACACACAACTCCGACAGAGACACAGTCAAGGTAGCACCAGTCTGTGTATAGGCCAGGGGTCTTCAATGTGTTCAGGTCAAGGACCCCTTAGTTGAGAGAGAGATGAAGCAGGGACCCCCACAACCTGTTCATAGCTATTCCATATTGCATGGAAATAGGGTTAGTAATGTAAGAAAAAAACTAGACTATAAGCACCATATTTGGTAAAATTACAAAAATCTAAAACATAGAAAATGCAAACTAAATTACATGTTGGGTCATTGAGGCTATAGTCAAGTGCTATGGCAGGGGTCTTCAACGTTTTCAGGCCAAGGACCCCTTTTTTGAGAGAGAGATGAAGCAGGGACCCCCACAACCTGTTCATAGATTCCATAATAGTTTCATTGTTTGACAGCACAATCATCAGTGTATTTTGGATTCATGTCAATGTGTGTTTTCAGATATTTAATAAACTTGACCTTTCACTCTGTACTTTGTCTGCTCTTTTCCCCCTCTACACAAAAGTTATTTGCCAAAAGTAGCTGATTTACAAGCGCACAACGCCTCACAGCACGAGGCGTTGTGAACTTGTAGATCTGCTATTGGCTAAAGTTCTCAGAATTTAGACACTAGGGTTCAAGTGGTTAATATAAAATAGGAGATTTTTATTTCTATCACACAAAGAAGTGCAAACAGACACCAGAGGTCAAGTGGTGTTAGGTTGGGGGGTCAAACAGTATTCTGTAAAGAATGTGGCGTTAGTTTGAACTGTCAGGGCACGCCAGATGGGTGGGGTTAGCTTCTCTTCAGACAACGAGTGGTAGAGCTATGTAGCTTAGCACAGTGGTTGCTGTGGTCCTCAAACTTTTATCCATGTCAAGACAGGCGCGTCGCACCAAATTCTGGGCCCTGGATACTTTAACTATTGAAAAATAGCAGATCTACATGCAAGCTCACAGCGCGGCACTATTTCTGAAAAATCGCGAACATTTGTGCAAGTCTTTGATTATTTCAAATCCAAAGTTTTTTTCTTTCTTTTTTTTTTACGTATGTTTCGATGTCAGTGGTGCTCAAACTTTTTCATGTGAAGGACCCCCAAAATGATATGTATTTGGCCACGGACCCGCATCTCAAAATATTTCGTTCCAGGGACCACCCAGAAGCAAAATTTTAGTTACAAATGTTTGCTTAAAAAGGTACATTATGTTCAAAGATTTGCACACAAATTTGCACGACTTTTCAAAAGTGCGCCACCTCATATGTGAGTACTTTTTGCACCACTGCTGTTAGTAGGTGTGTGTGTGTGTGTGTGTGTGTGTGTGTGTGTGTGTGTGTGTGTGTGTGTGTGTGTGTGTGTGTGTGTGTGTGTGTGTGTGTGTGTGTGTGTGTGTGTGTGTGTGTGTGTGTGTGTGTGTGTGTGTGTGCGCGTGCATGCATGCGTGGTTGGGGGTGGGGGGGTAATGTAACGTATCGTCGTTGTCGGGTGGAAACCTTATACGTCCAAAACCGTTCGTTTAGCATTTTTCATTTTAAAAACGATTTAAAGTAGTGAAAACAGCCGATCTAAAGCAGATCGGCTTGTAGATTGGCTGTTTTCACTACCTTTCTGTGACGGCCTTGTATGATGAAGCAGGGCTTTGCTTTGCGAAAGAACGTACACATTTGAAACTTGGAGATACGAGGTTTCTGCCCGACAACGACGATATATAAGCCTACAGACATAGCGCGGCCTACATATTAGTACAGTGAGATCATCATCATCACAGCCGTGTTTTATCTGATATTCAGTGTTTGAAAAACAACCGTAGCGACACACAGATGCTGATCTACCAGCACAAGGAATTCCTTTCCTTTTTTTTTATGTTTTTCTTGTTGCTTGCAGGCATAACACGCCTCGTTTATATTTAGCAGCACGCCAGTATAGTATCGTGCAGGGACATGCTGGGCCCCTGATTCAGCCCGGGAAAAAGAGTTGGAGAGGCCCTCATTGCGAGAGATCTCTCTCTATAGATCTCTCTCTGTAGATCTGCTTCTACTCAAAGATTTGTGACAAAGTGACAAGCTAGTGGGCCAATTATTACATGAGTTATATTTCGTTGTTGTCGGGTGGAAACCTTGTATGTCCAAAACAGTTTGTGTTGTATTTATCATTTTAAAAATGATTTAAACTAGTGAAAACGGCGAGGCGTTGTGTGCTTGTAGATCTGCTGTTTTCACTACTTTTGTGTACTCTTGTATGATGAAGCAGGGCTTTACTTTGCGAAACAATTTACACATTTGAAACTTGGAGATACGAGGTTTCTGCCCGACAGTGACGATTTACTTTGTTTGCCGCCCAGCCCCCAAAATGGAACGAAGACATTTTATTTTTATTTTTTTCCTAATGGCCGGCCTGGACCGGCCGGGAATGAACCGGCCGTTCGGGAGTTGTCCCGCTTTTCCCAATGGCCAGCACGTCCCTGATAACACGCCTCATTTATATTTAGTCGCTGGCCGGTATAGTATCGCGCGCCGGAAATAACCGATCCGTGAGCTCACTTATAACGGGTCGTGCTGTGTGTGTGACACGAATTGTGAGCTTGTAGATCAGCAGTTTTTTGGAGTGTACGTGTGATATGCACACTAAATGCATACATGATGAAGCTAGATAGCATTTTTAGGTTTTAGAAATTTTTACTGATTAGGTGCGTGGTCTTCCTATGTTGTTATTATTTATTCTAGATTGATATTCCTATGCATTTGTTGTATTGTTGTTGATGTACTGACATATTATCTTGCTCATTATAGTGATAATTACCTGCTTATTGTAAGTCGCTTTGGATTAAAAGTGTAAATGCCTAAACTGTAACTGTAAACTGATACACAACCTTAAGTCAGGTGTAAAGCTAATTGGATTTTGTGTGTGTGCATGTATGTGTCCGAGTGCGTGTGCGCGCGCGTTTGCTTGTGCACGCTCCCCATGTTCACATCATCATGTAGTCTTTACCTTTCCTTAAAGACTATCTTTCAAATATTTAAAAAATGTAAAAACATTTTGGGCAAAATGGTCAATTTCAGATCAAGGCGCCCACTCTTCATCAGAGCCAACTCTTCTTCTAGTATCTCATGTACAGTGCTAAGCTACTGTATGTGTACAGTTTACAGTTTACAGTTTACAGTTTAGCAGACTCTTTTAATCCAAAGCGACTTACAATAAGCAGGTAATGCATGATTATAATAGACAAGATAACATGTCAGAACATCAACAACAATATAACAAATGCATAGGAATATCAATCTAGAAAGACAATAACATAAGTAGACTACGCACCTAATCAGTATAAAAAAAAACTTTTCTAAAACCTAAAAATGATATCTAGCTTCATGGGTCCCATCCTAATTTACAGTACACTTTAAGACAGAATAAGACATAATAAAGCCATAATAAGAAATAATGTGTTGGTAATTAGAACTATATGTTTTATTATACAGAAACAAAGACAGAATAACAGAAAGAGCGCATACATTCTCTGGCACCGGCACCTGCCGCGGAACTGTCGATAGGACCGGCAGTAGAACCGGCAGTAGGACCGGTAGCAGGTCCCGTCGCGGTAAACTGTCGGTCCGTGCGGTGGTGGCTGCCGCGGCAGTTATCAGCGATGCCGGTCCTACCTACAGTTCCGTGGCTGCCGGTCCTATCGCCGGCGATGCAGCACGACTGATGGTCGAACTGCCGGTCGGCAGGTGCTGGACCCGGTGCCAAGGAATGTATTCGCTCTTTCTGCTATTCTGTCTTTGTTTCTGTCTAATAAAACATATTAGTTCTAATTACCAACACATTATTTCTTATTATGGCTTTATTATGTCTTATTCTGTCTTAAAGTGTACTGTAAATTAGGATGGGATCGCTTCATGTATGGTCATTGAGTGTTACAGTAGTGCTATGGGTTTTAGGTGGAGTCTGAAGAGGTGAGTCTTCAGTCCACGGCGGAAGCTAGTAGTAGTAGTAGTGCACGGCTGGATTTACGCCGCCACATTATGCTTTATCGGGGAGAGTACTTTGTGTGTGTGTCTCTCTCTCTCTCTCTCTCTCTCTCTCTCACTCTCTCTCTCTCTCTCTCTCTCTCTCTCTCTCTCTCTCACCTCCCTGGCTGCAGAGATCCTGGGGTCTTGGAACAAACACCAGTTCCTTGTTAATTGGGGTGAGATCTGGGGGCTTTGCGGAGAGGAGTGGAGAGGAGGAGGGGGTCGACGGGACCCTCCCTTCGTCTTCTCCTCCTCCTCACAGAATCACTTTGGCTACAGAGGTGCGTTTGATGTGTGCTTTGGCTTCTGCACAGTCCTTTACTCTGGAAGAGGTTCTTATGGGAGAGAGAGAGGAGAAGCGCTTGGTTTCTGTACTCTTAGCCTCGGGGCATGAGAAACCCTTCAATCCGTCTCCATCCCCTGGTTCTCCTTTGATGGAATACTTTAGGGGGCGATGCTAACCCTACTGATGCCCATGTGCTGCCTGCCTGCGCCCCCATCTCCTCCACCCCCCTCCACCCTTCTCTTGTTCTACCCCACCTCACCCCCTCCTCTCCTGTACACCCCCACCCAGGGGCGTCACAAGGTGGGGGGGGAGTGGGACTGAGTTACTATAGGGCCCAAGGTGGAGGGGCCTTGATTATTGTTATTGCGACCGAAGGTCGCATATACTCTGAAGAACCGTGTCGCTCGAGTGTCCTTCCTTCCTTCCTTCCTTCCGTATCCTCGTGACCGTCCTTCCGTATCCTCTGTGATGTCAGTGTGATGTCAGCGAGTTGTGACATCACTTCCTGTACAGGGCGGCTACACGAAATGTGGATAACACTATATATGAAGATATACAAGCTCGCAGCGCGGCACTCTTGTAGATCTGCAATTTTTTTGAAAAAGTCGTGAAAATGTGTGCAAAACATTTTTAACTCAACTCTTGCTTCTGGGGGTCCCCTGAACTAAATATTTTGAGATGGGGGTCCGTGGCCAAATACATATAATTTGGGGGGTTCTTCACATGAAAAGGTTTGAGCACAACTGACATAGAAACATAGGTTTTTCACACAAAAAAACTCTGAAGGATTTGAAATATTCAATGACAAATTTTCACGATTTTTTTTTTTTAAATAGAAGATCTACAAGCTTGCAGCGCGGCACTCGGTGCCGCGCTGTGAGCTTGTAGATCTGCTATTTTTCAATAGCTATAAAGCACAAAATCTGAAGGAACATCATTGATGGGGGGCCCGCAGTGAATCCCTGTACCCAGGGCCCCAGAATTTGGTGTGACACCCCTGACCCCCCCCCCCCCCGCACCACACACACGCACGCACGCACGCACGCACGCACACACACACACACACACACACACACACACACACACACCCAGCCTCCGCGCTCCTTGGATCTTCACAGAACAAGGACTTTATCTTTGGCGCAGCGAGACGACCAGATGAGAGGGAGTCGACTACAACCTGACAGGAGGTCTTAAAAGGATCCCTGGCTAGTAAGCCATGTGGGCCTTGATATGTTATAATAACCCTCTTTAACCAAAATATACCATTTAAAACACTTAAAGTGCGGATGCCATGATTTATTCCCCCTCTAAAACATGATTATCAACTATTATGATTATACTAGGAGGAAGATTTTTTCCAAAAAAGTGTACAGAAAGAGTTAAAATGATGTTTTTATGTGGCCACACCCACCAGTTCATTAAGTATGCCTGGTTGTCATGGTGGGTGGTGACCCAGCTGAAGTTAGCCACACCCACAGTGTTGGGTGAATGGTAATTAGGGGAGGAGTTGATTGTGTGATGTAATAAGTATGGGTGTTTTTGGAACGGCACGTCTGACCCAGCAGGTGGCATCCTCCAGCTAAAAACCCAAATAAAAAGAGAATGCATAATTGCTCATAACAACCACACCAGGGGGTCTAATGAAGTACTGTCAACCTCCTAGACACATGAAAACCAGAAAAAGTACAAAACTATGGCACCACCTCTTATCTTCCTTTGAGAGAAAAAAGTTCATATTTTCAACCCATGGGGGGAGCCATTGCAGCCTCACAAGCCATCCCGAGCTACGTCATCACCAATGAGCTTCCTTTCTCGGACTGGTGTCCCTCCCATCGAGTCTCTTTATGAGAGCTGAGGTTCTAATTTCCAATCAAAAGGCTGCATTTCGAGCTAACCCGCCTCAAACCGCTCCTGATTGGTCGAACGGCTGTTACAGCTCTCGCATTTTGTAAACAAACATGGCGGACCCCATGTCCGACGGCGAGTTCACAAATCGCAAATAAAAGCTGCATTAAGCGAAGTTTTATCTGAAATCAACGGCATCTCATAACTTAAAAACGAACAACAGTTTGCACCTTTGGAATCTCTGTCTGGAAAAGACGTATTTGATGTTCTGCAGACGATGTTTTGATGCGCTGATGACTACTGACTGGACCTGTCAGTCAAAGTGAGTAACTACGTCATCGCGTAATGCGTTGTCTATGGAGGACTCCCAGACTCTCCCCTGGCTGTTGCGAGGCTAGAGCCATTGCAGTGTCCGTCGCAAGCAGCGATGACGCTTTTTGGGTGGTCGGGCCCATTTAAAATGGCGGTGTAAACAAGTTTTAAATGTGAAGCTCAACCAATACTCCAGCTAACACCACTCCCAGATAATGACGAATCCATATATGGGCTGACTTCCTCCTGACACACACCGTATATGGGCTGACTTCCTCCTGACTCACACCTTATATGGGCTTACTTCCTCCTGACACACACCTTATATGGGCAGACTTCCTCCTGACAAACACCTTATTTGGGCTGACTTCCTCCCGACGCAGACAGATGCATTTAGGTAAACTGCAGATCTACAACATCTGATCTTATCACAGATTTATATTAAAACCACGTCCTAACATCTGTGTTTTATCTGTGACTACAGCTATCTGTTTTATCTGTATTCTGTGACTACAACCATCTGTTTTATCTGTATTCTGTGACTACCACGATGTGATGACTGTATAAATCACTCCAGACATATATTTATGTATATATGCATGCGTTCACTGTATGCTATCTATCGTCTGAATAACAAGCCATGGAGTATTTCCTCTAGGTTTGTTCTGGGTTCATTTTTAATGCAGGGGCGTCAATTGGGTATGGCAAGGGTATGCAGCTGCCATACCCTGGGTCCAGGGGGGGGGAAATAAAAGTTACTTTTAAAAATAAATCCATGAATGTCTCTTTGTCTATCTGTGCTGGTTATTATGTTGTTAAATTACAGTAAAATAACTACAAATGCAACATTTAACAAAATGGTCACTTTAACAAGGTATTATAATTATATTCTCCCCATCTTGACAGAATGGTATATTCCCAGGTTCCGCAGGTCAGCTGCACAGGTGCAATGCATTATTGTTGATGAGCTATTTAAAATAAGTTTAGCTGCTCTTGAACAACCGTTCCAGGCTTGCCTGGCTCCAGCCAATAGACCCGCCCACTCTCTGAGTGGACTGCTTCTCTTGGTCTGGAATTAGCATATGACGCGCGTCTTTATGTCGGTGTCTTGGCAAACCGACCGGCACCGACCAATGAAATCAATGCAAGACGGAGGAGGGGTGGGTCTAACTTTTGAAAATCAACAGAAACAGTGGAGGGAGGGGTGGCTGCGTGGCTCACCAAAGTTCTTAATTGCTCCCTTTGAACTTCAAAAGGGTTCTGAACTGCAGTCAGTGATTGAGCCATACAAGTGTCAATTAGCTCGTTAGTGATTCTCTCTAATCAATGAAACATCAAAGACAATGCCTGTCATAGAGGGGAGGGGGAGGGGGGAATGTTTTGTGTACACAAGTCAAACACAACCCCTCCCACCAGATGTCTTGTGATTGGGAATTTCACATTTTAAATCCCCTCCCCTTTGAAATCTCTTACAATGGGGACAATGTCAGACTCAAGCTCCAGCGCAGAGTCTGAAATCAGGCTAGTTCCAGGCTGCCATATCCAGCCCAAGAAACCGTAGAAACTGTTGCTAAGGTATGGCAACGTGACTGGTGTCTTGCACGCGCGCGAACACCAGTGATGTTGCCATACCTTAGCTTTTTCTGAAATGACGCCACTGTTTTAATGCTTCGGATCACATTGAAAAGCAGATAAATTTATGCACATCTTTCACTGAAATATTTTAAATAGCATATCACAGACTGGGCCATATGATAGCAGATTATATACAGACTATTTTGTAAAACAGGCACATTAAAAATCCATGTAGAGACCAGGTAATAATGTGTATTACCTGCTTATTGTAAGTCGCTTTAGATTAAAAGCGTCTGCTAAATGGCTAAACTGTAAACCAGGGACGTGCTGGGCCCCTGATTCAGCCCTGGAAAAAGAGTTGCGGCAGAGGCCCTCATTGCGCGCTATAGAGAGAGAGATCTCTCTCTATAGCGCCGCGAGGCGTTGTGTGCTTGTAGATCTGCTGTTTTCACTACTTTTGTGCTACGGCCTTGTATGATGAAGCAGGGCTTTGCTTTGCGAAAAGATTTACACATTTGAAACTTGGAGATACGAGGTTTCTGCCCGACAGTGACAATTTTTTTTTGTTGGCAGCCCAGCCCCCAAAATGGAACGAAGGCCGACATTTTATTTTTAATGTTTTCCTAATGGTCGGCCTGGACCGGCCGGGAATGAACCGACCGTTCGGGAGTTGTCCCGCTTTTCCCCATGGCCAGTACGTCCCTGGTGTAAACTATAGATTATAGGTTATGACACTGACACTGCAGGACAAGAGATTGTGATCGATCGGGAAAGAGATTTTGTCAATTGGATACTTTTTTATTGGCATAATCGACACCAGTGAACACCAAAGGGCTTTATTGGCATGAGAAAACCATAAGTTTACATTGGCAAAGCAGAAGTGTACACAGTAATAATGTACAATGCAATCAATATAATACAATCAAAATAAAATGTGTACAATTGAAAGGGGTGAAAAAGTGTTCATGTATCGAGTTGGGCTGTCACGATTATGACATATTACATTGTACATGACGATTATTGTTACTCAAATTATTGTGATTTAATTGTGTTTTTGTCATTGACGATTCCATTTCTGTTAGGCTTTTAGGTTTTGAAGTTGCACATGGCAGATATGACACGTAACCTAAATATACAAAGAAATTACTGACATATTTGACAACTTTATGCCTCATTCACATACAGAAAAGCCAAGCTAATGGTTTGCTTGGTAATTCAATGTATTCTCTATGCAAACCAGCTTTTAAAATTTCCAAGCTGGAAAAAAAGCTTGGAAATTTTTAAAGCTGGTTTGCATAGAGAATACATTGAATTACCAAGCAAACCATTAGCTTGGCTTCTATCAGTGTGAATGCAGCATTATACTTAAAAAAAGAACATTGATAGTGGAAATGGCAGATCTACAAGCTCACACAGTGTCGCGATGCGACACACACGCACACACGCACGCGCGCACGGCACGCGCACGGCACGCGCACGCACACACACACACACACACACACACACACACACACACACACACACACACACACACACACACACACTAGGGATGGGCCGATATGAAAATGTCATATCACGATTATTGTGACAAAAGAAATCGCGATTTACGATATTATCGCTATAATCAAAAGCCATTATCCTGGGGCGGAACGATTGCCAAAAAATAGCAGATCTACAAGCTCACAACGCATCTGACACGTTGTGAGCTTGTAGATTGGCTATTTTTTTGCAAAGACATTTGATAGAGTGAAAAAAAAAGACTGTATCAAGTACGTATAAGTACCTTTTACCAATTCTAGAGGGTTTAAAATGGTACCGGATATGCAGCTCTGCAAATAAAAGGTGAATTGATCCCAGTGCATGACGGAGGACGACATCACGATAATTTTTTTTTATCATTTTTATCCCATGATTTTGTAACCCATTTTCACCCAGTGCCAATTGCCTATATGTAATCCTGGCCTCTGCACTCCCTCTGCCGCACCTGGGGAGACAACGGACTGACCTCATGTTTCCTTCTATGCATGAGGAGTCCAAGTTGCTTCTTTTCACCTGACAGTGGGGATTTCTCTGGTTTGGACGTAGCGCGTGGAAGGAACACGTTATTCCAACCAGTTCCTTTCCCCCTCCATCAGGTGCCCTGGCTGGCCAGGGGGAGGCTTTATAGAGACCACGATTACTGCATGTTTTTGTGAGGGTATCAACCCTAGGAGACACGGGGAGAACATGCAAACTCCACACAGTTTGAGTGTTTTTTATCATGATAATATCGCGTATCGTCCCATCCCTTTAACACACACCCCCCTCTCTCTCTCTCTCTCTCTCTCTCTCTCTCACTCACTCAAATCCCACTTAGCGGATTAGCGGGTGATGGATTGAAGAGGCTCTCTGCCCCGCAGTGTCTCGTTACCATATCATCTCCCTGTTCCATTGATCATGTCTATTGATCACACCTTAACCTGCAGGAGGAGGGTCTGTGGCAGCGCGGGGCCCCTGGGGGCCACTTTATATACTTACCACTGAAACATGATGTTTCCTCTTCGCTCATCACTGGCGGCATATCAGCGATATCACACCGTTAGATATCTGCATATAATAATAATAATCTTTCCCCTCCCTTTCTAGGCTCTCCTCTCCCTGCTCTGGTGCAGAGCAGAAGCCGTTTGACAAGTAAGGGTGCCTGTGAGGTCAAAACAGCGGTTTGGTTGGTCTCAGGACGTTGTGTAAACACAATCCCAAAAAAATATACTAACTTTGAAGCTAAAGAAATAACCGCACTAGCCTAAGGACAATCCACTGTGTTAGTTATGAGAGAGATCGTGAAATTGTTAGCTGTCGTGCTTGAATTCGCTCTTGTTGCGCTGCAAATTCTATAGTTGAACCCCAAAACACACTGGCCTATATAAAGAGTGCATGACATAGGCCAGATTGCTGACATAGAAACATAGGTGTTTCAACAAAAAAAAAAACCTTAGAAGGATTCTAAAAAAGACACTAATAGAATCGGGTCAAAATTCTTAATTTTCACAACTTTTTCAAAAATAGGAGGGGGGGGGGGGGGGGGGGCAAGGGGCAAGGGCGTCACACCAAATTGTGGGCCCTGGGTACAAGGATTCACTGCGGGCCCCCCCATGATCTACAAGCTCACAGCGTGGCACCGAGTGCCGCGCTGCGAGCTTGTAGATCTGCTATTTTAGAAAAACTGTGAAAATGTGTGCAAGAAGAAACCTATGTTTTTCCATGTCAGTGGTGCTCAAACTTTTTCAAGTCAAGGACCCCCAAGATGATATGTATTTGGCCACGGACCCCCCCATCTCAAAATATTTAGTTCCAGGGACCACCCCCAGAAGCAAAATTTAAGTTACAAATGTTCACTTAAAAAAATACATATATTCAAAGATTTTCACTCATTTTCACGACTTTTTAAAAATAGCAGATATACAAGCTTGCAGTGAGCTTGAATATCTGCTATTTTTCAAATAAGTTACTAGGGCCCCTCCACCTTGGTCCCTAGTAACTCAGTCCCACTTTCCTACCCCTTGTGAAGCCCCTGGAGAGGGGGTCCGTGGCCAAATAAATATCATTTTGGGATGGGGGTCCTTCACGTGAAAAGGTTTGAGAACCACTGACATAGTAGTCTCTCAAGAACAGACTAACTGAGCTCCAGTTAAAGTGAAAATGACCTTTTCTTTGACGATGTCTGGCCAGATTGCTGACATAGAAACATAGGGTTTTAAAAAAAAAAAAAAAAAAATCTTAGAAGGATTCTAAAAAAGACACTTTTTAGAATTTTCACAACTTTTTCCAAAAATAGGAGGGGGGGGGAGGAGGGGGGGGGGGGGTCCCTGGGCCGGGGCTCATAGAGAAGGAGGAGGGAGAGAGGGGGTCCGCGGTGGAGGAGGGAGAGCAGAGGAGGAGGTGTTCCAAAGGGAGAAAGGAGGAGGAGTTATCCCGGGGAAGAAGCAGCGTTCTGGGGGAAGCAGTCTTTATGCTGTTCTGTGGAAAAAACAGCACTTCTTCTCCAAGAAGAAGAATAACAGTGGAACAACGCTTATATGTGTGTGTGTGTGTTTGGGTTGTTTTTATAGTGCATGCTCGCTGCTTAGAACTGCACATATCCAGAGTCTAGAGGGTTTGTTGTTCTAGTGTTTCGGTGAACATTTAGAACTCTTGGGAGAGAAGAACTCTTCTTGGCAGCTGAGGAGGGACGGACTGAAGGAAGGAAAGCTTCTGCTGCGCCGTGTCTGGAAGAAGAAGGACTTTACTTTACTTTAGAGTTTAGTTTTTAGAGTGACTTCTTCTGGACTCTGGAGCGAGAAGAAGAAAACTATAGCAACATTTTTTACGCAGAAATATCTTTTCACACGGAGGAAGGAGAAACCAAACTGCTGTCTTTCTTTTATTTCACTGGTTTTAAACACGCCGAGGAAAAGGAGGAGGAAAGTTTCCAGTCTGACTGAGAGGTAAGTTTGTATCATATTTAATGTTTCATATTATGGATACTAGCCTACTTATTGTAACTTTGTATCACCGTTTCATTACAATATGGATACTTTGTGTTGTTGCAACACGGCACGGGGCGGCCGGCCACGCTTTGAAACATTGTTGCTGATTTTTGGGGAGGTTTTTTTTTTATCTTTGGAAGTTTTTTTCTTTTTTGAAACACGGCGGCGCGCGAGCGAGCTAGCGCCCGCACGCACGCGCGTGCACGCGCGCACACACTCTCGCACCACGCACGCACGCACGCACGCACGCGGAGGAGGTGTCACGTTTCAAAAGATGGATTTTTTTTTTCATGCAACTCTTTTTTTTTTTTTTTTTTTTATGAATCGCCGCCGACTGTTAGAAAAAAAAACTTTTGCAACAACAACCTTAGATATGCAGGAAAAAACTAGTGATTCATGAGCTGAAATGACAAATTAATATCTGATACATCTGGACTGTTTAATAGCGATTCATATTTTATCAGTAATTTGGCGTTATTAGTTTTTTTTTTAAACAAACCTAATAATTATGTATATAAAAAACCCCCGCCAGTGTAGGAGCTGTAGCTTCCACTAAACTAAAGAAGGCCTCCATATTTCTGTTATCACATCCTTTAAAACAACTACTCTCTAGTACTGTACTTTAACAACTAAACCATGATGCTTTATTATGGAGACATAAAGTTTAGGGTTTTATTTTACAGTAGAACGCTTAGGTCTTGTGTTGGCTTAGTTTGGAACCCCCTGTTGTTTTAGACTGAGACTGGAATAGA
>NC_137828.1:4273135-4305635 GCF_963921795.1 Nannobrachium achirus
CTTGGCATGTTAGTAAACGTGCCACAATTAACAATAATGCATTGCACCTGTGCAGCTGACCTGCGGAACCTGGGAATATACCATTCTGTCAAGATGGGGAGAATATAATTATAATACCTTGTTGAAGTGACCATTTTGTTAAATGTTGCATTTGTAGTTATTTTACTGTAATTTAACAACATAATAACCAGCACAGATAGACAAAGAGACATTCATGGATTTATAGTTAAAAGTAACTTTTATTTCCCCCCTGGACCCAGGGTATGGCAGCTGCATACCCCTGCATACCCCTGCGTGTGCGCACGAGAGGCCCCGATAGGCTGTGTTGTTGTTCTTAATAACTACTAATTAAAGGTCCTCATCAGAGAGAGAGAGAGGTGTCAAGTGCATCGTTAAAACCAAGAGTCATTTAATTGTGTGTGTGTGCGCGCACGTGCGTGTGTGTGTGTGTGCGCGTGTGCATGCGTGTGCATGCGTGTGCATGCGTGTGTATGTGTGTGTGTGCGTGTGTGCTTGTGCGTGTGCAGAGGCTCATAGCGTCACATATATCGGCGTGAACAGCAGAGGTTTAGCGACGCGGTGCTTTTCTTTCAGACGCTGGCTTTATTTCTGCAAAGGAGCTTTATTATTGGCATGGGAAGAAAAGAAACATACGTTTACATTGCCAAAGCAAGTATCACAAGTAAAATAAAAACAGTTGGAAGATAATGGGGAAGATAATGGCCTGCCCTACAGTTGGAGAAGGTGCAGCATTGTATAAACAGAGAGATGTCACATTTTATAAATATACAGGGTATAAAGGTTTTGGAACAAATGGCACCATAATTGTTTCTCAAAATGCATTTAAAGGTATCAGCTCTGTTTCATACTGTATGTGCAGTAGGTCTAGATGTCAATCCATGGTTTGTAGTCCTTAGGGTAGTTGTGTTTCTAGTTCAGTTGTGTTTCTAACAGTTCACAAATCGTATTGCTGCTTTGTTCGCGCATTGTTGTATTTCTCCCAGTAGGTATGGGAGTTTTTCATCATTGGTCATGTTTTCAAACTCACTTTGGGTGTGATGTGTGATCTGTGGGAAGAATGTGTCTCTGATGTCTTGGTACAGTGGGCAGGTGGTCAGTATGTGTTTCTGATGTCTTGGTATAGTGGACAGGTGGTCAGTATGTGTCTCTGATGTCTTGGTATAGTGGACAGGTGGTCAGTATGTGTCTCTGATGTCTTGGTACAGTGGACAGGTGGTCAGTATGTGTCTCTGATGTCTTGGTACAGTGGGCAGGTGGTCAGTATGTGTCTGTGATGTCTTGGTACAGTGGACAGGTGGTCAGAATGTGTCTCTGATGTCTTGGTATAGTGGACAGGTGGTCAGTATGTGTCTCTGATGTCTTGGTACAGTGGACAGGTGGTCAGTATGTGTCTCTGATGTCTTGGTATAGTGGACAGGTGGTCAGTATGTGTCTGTGATGTCTTGGTATAGTGGACAGGTGGTCAGTATGTGATGTCTTGGTACAGTGGGCAGGTGGTCAGTATGTGTCTGTGATGTCTTGGTACAGTGGACAGGTGGTCAGTATGTGTCTCTGATGTCTTGGTACAGTGGACAGATGGTCAGTATGAAAAGTAACCTTTTCATAGATTCCATATAGTTTCATCGTTTGACAGCACAATCATCAGTGTATTTTGGATTCATGTTGATTTGTGTTTTCAGATATTTAAACACTTGAACCGTCAATACTTAATAAACTTGACCTTTCACTCTGTACTTAGTCTGCTCTTTTTCCCCCTCTACACCAAACCTCTTTGCCAAAAATAGCCGATCTACGAGCTCACAACGCCTCGCACTGCGAGGCGTTGTGAGCTTGTAGATCTGCTATTTTTGGGCTAAAGTTCTCAGAAGTGGTTAACTCACTTAGCGCCGAGCGACTTTCGGGGCGACTAACTAATGATGGCGTTTAGTGCCGAGCGACTCGGAGCGACTTTTATATAAAAGCATTGTTTAAGCTTTTAATTTGGGTTGATAGACGGAGCGGAACGGTTAGCTTACCTTCGACTAGCATACAGATGAAAACCGTGAAAAAAAAGGATACGATTATGACGTCACCTTTAAGCCATAGCTTCCTGTTTACGTAGGCCTCTGTTAGCCGCTAGGCTCAATGCAAACCATCCGACCCTCACGTAGCTTCACTAGGTCGGATTTTGATTCGGAAACTTTCTGTGTGGCATCTATATACGTTCCGATGCCCATACCAATGGTGGTTTGAGACGATCAAGCACGAATTGAGCAGTATTGAGCTCAAATGGCGGCCCGCGGCCTGTCCATTGAATGTCAATGGAGAGCATGTCATTGTACCATCCTGTTATGTCATGAACCTTGTTTTTTATTCTGACTTAACATGGGACCATGGAAAGTCAATGGGCTATGGCTCACTCTAGTGGTCATCTTGTGGCATCTGCAGGCACGTGTACCTGTTTATGTAATGTGATTTTGGGGATTCAATATAGCTATTTCCTGGCGTTATAAGCGCAGATTCATATTGAAATCTGGCTCGCTCGGCGCTAAGTGAGTTAATACAAAAGAAATTAGAAAAACAAGCCTCTACCACACAAAGATTTGGAGGACCCCCTGTAGTGACTCTGAGGACCACCTAGGGGTCCCGGACCCCCTGTTGAAGACCCCTAGCATGAATACAGCTGAGAGGGAGGAATGGATGGATGGATGGATGGATCTCTCTCTCTCTCTCTCTCTCGCTCTTTGATGATGTGTGATATCTTTGATAGGTTTGACATCAAATGAAACAGACACAGTCAGGGAGGAAAGAGAAGAACGAGGACAAGACAGATTGAGGAGGGGGGAGACGTGTGCGCGCGTGCACACACGTGTGCGTGCGTGCATGAGAGTGTGCGGGTCGTTTGGGGTACGTGTGAGAAGTAAATCGGGGGTCGGGGAGGGGAGGAGGGGGAGGGGGGTCTGCCTGACACGGCGAACCTGAGAAGCGTCAAAAAATGTCCGGGCGCATTTGCGTGTGAGCGGCGAGAAGCAGGCGGGCATAAAGAGACGGAGAGAGAGAGAGGGAGAGAGAGAGAGAGAGAGAGGGAGAGGGAGAGGGAGAGAGAGAGAGAGAGATGGGGTGATTCCAATTCGAATCGCGAATTGAACGAAAATTTAGGTTCGATTCAGTGAATCGAAAATCCCAAACCGAATCGCGATTCACTTCCATGCATGAAAATGTCAGCTGTTAGGGCATAAAACCCCAAGTTCCTTTATTTTAAGCCTTTTGTTTTGTGACTTGATGAGAAACAAGTGTTTTTCTTTACAAATCAAGACAATAGCCTAAATCAACAGTCATATAGCTCTCAGTGCTGAAAAAAGAAGGTTTAAATGGAAGCGTGGATGGGGCATATGGTGACAGCCCTTTAGAGAGAGAGACAGAGACAGAGATCTCTCTGCTTCCTCTCATCCTCCCAGCAGACTCACTCATCCCTCCAGGCCATGTCTCACATCTCAACTCTCTCTCTTCTCTTCTTCTCTCCTCTCTGTGCGGACGGACGGGCACCATGCCACATTTAATATGCTCTGTGTTCCTGTGTGCCCCCCTCCCCTCTGACTCCCCTCCACCTTGGCCTCCCCAGAGCGGGACAGAGGACCCCCTCTCTCCCAGAGCGGGACCCCCAGAGTGGGACCCCCTCTCTGGGAGACTTGCCGCTAAAGGCACCTTTCAGGAGAGCTGATGTCTGCGTCGTGGAGAGGGTCTGTTTGAGTGTCAAAGTGCTGACCGTGGGGTCTCTGAGTGTGTGTGTTAAATGGTAAATGGTGCATTTATATAGCGCTTTTATCCAAAGCGCTTTACAGAGATTGTGCATTACATTCACCCATTCACACACACATTCATACACCGGTGGCGGAGGAAACCATGCAAGGCACCAACCTGCTCACCGGGAGCAATGTGGGGTTCAGAGTCTTGCCCAAGGACCCTTCCACATTAACTCAGGGGGAGCCCGGATTCGAACTGGGAACCCTTCGGAAACCCTTAGTGCTCTAATAACGGTTTCTCTACCCCTGAGCTATGCCGCCCCTGTGTGTGTGTATACTTGTGTCTGTAACCACTTTCTCATCAGACATGGTCCGGTAGGGTCCGTTCACACACTGTATCAAGGGTTAGGGACACTTTAAGGCCTCAGAGGTGGGGCGGCAGTGGCTCAGGGGTAGAGTGGAGGCTTAGAACACGAAGGGTGTGTGTGTGTGTGTGTGTGTGTGTGTGTGTGTGTGTGTGTGTGTGTGTGTGTGTGAATGTAATGAATGTGTGTGTGAATATGTGAATGTAATGAATGTGTGTGTGAATATGTGAATGTAATGAATGGGTGTGTGAATGTGTGAATGTAATGAATGTGTGTGTGAATATGTGAATGTAATGAATGTGTGTGTGAATGTAATGAATGTGTGTGTGAATGTGTGAATGTAAGTAACTGGATTGGAGACAGGCATGTAAGTGACTTCTGACTTGACTTGACAACCTTGTGACTCGACTCGACTTGCCCCCAACAGAAAAAACTTGAGACTTGCTTGAGACTTGGACCAAATGACTTGCTACTCGACTTGGGAGTCGGATCAGAGGGACTCGTACAATTGTCTGCATATAACTTTAACTTCCCCAACATGCGTGTGTGCCAGTGAGCGCGTGGCTGTGTTTACTCTTCCCAAACAGTGGAAGAACAAACACAGAGTTCTCGTCTGGGTGAAGACGGCTCTCCTCTCCTCCTCCTCGGTCGAGGCAGACGCTGTGAAAACACTTTAATACAACGCTGTGAAGTCTAGCACCAAGACGACAAGTGCTTCTGGGTGTGTGTGTGTGTGTGTGTGTGTTTAACACATTAAAGGAGTAGTTCACCCCCAAAATGACTTTTTTTCCTTTTGATTAAGGCTGTCACGATGTTGGCATTTTACATGAAGATTAATTGTCTCTCAAATAATTGCGATTAACGATTTAATTGTGTTTTTGTTGTTGACAAAAAATTACTGAAACTTGACCAGCTGACCACTGGCTCTGACCAGTGATCTGTCATTCAGCTCTGCCTCCCCATGGATACTAGCCAAGTGTCAGGGATTTATTGATTGATTGATTGATTGATTGATTGAATACCTTACCGACAATTTTTTGTCGATAAGGTACAGGCAGGCAGTACAAGAGTTAAAAACACGACAAGTAATGGATGAGACACTAGCTGCCCCGCACATCCAGTTTGGGGGTCCTGCTATGAAACAGTCTCTACATCCAGTTTGGGGGTCCTGCTATGAAACAGTCTCTACACGAGTGGTCCCCAAAAAACTTTCAGGTCCAGACCCCAAAATCTTAGCTAGTCAAAATAGCAGATCTACAAGCTTGTAGATTGTCTCACGACTTCTTAATTATCTATTTTTCATCTTTTGAAATATATACGTTTAATTATTATTATTTTTTTACTTGTGTCGTGACCCATAACAAATTAGGTCCATGACCCCACAAATGGTTCGCGACCCACTGTTAGGGAAAAGTACTATGTAGAGTGGTGTGTGTGTGTGTGCGTGCGCGCGTTTGTGTGTGCGTAGCTAATAGACATTCTCCTCCACTTAACTGAAGAATAACAGACTGCTGGCACTAAAACAAATAATGCACTCGTCCTCGAGGGGTGTGTGTGTGTGTGTGTGTGTGTGTGTGTGTGTGTGTGTGTGTGTGTGTGTGTGTGTGTGTGTGTGTGTGTGTGTGTGTGTGTGTGTGTGTGTGTGTGTGTGTGTGTGTGTGTGTGTGTGTGCGCGCGCGTGCGTGTGGGGGGGGGGGACAATAGGGGCCAGTCTACTATCTGAGCTAAATTTCTGCCCCCCCCCCCACCCCCCCCCCTCCTAAAACCTTGTGAAAGGAGCCCCCCCCCCCCCTTTTGACAGCGCGCCATTTGAAGACTAATCGTTTTTTTCTCATGCAAAGCATGCTGTTTTAAGAGAGGAGGGGGAGGTGTGTGTGTGTGTGTGTGTGTGTGTGTGTGTGTGTGTGTGTGTGTGTGTGTGTGTGTGTGTGTGTGTGTGTGTGTGTGTGTGTGTGTGTGTGTGTGTGTGTGTGTGTGTGTGTGTGTGTGTGTGTGTGTGTGTGTTTTAACAATACTCCGCGGGGATCGAGGAACAGGGTTTTTTGGGAGGGGGAGGAGGGGGGGGGGGGGATTCCGCTATCCTTGCGCGCTTCAGACAAAGCCTGGTTCCTTTCGGGTGGGGTGGGGGTCTGCATGTGTGTGTGTGTGTGTGTGTGTGTGTGTGTGTGTGTGTGTGTGTGTGTGTGTGTGTGTGTGTGTGCAGGGGCGTAACAAGGGGGGGGGGGGGGGGTAAGTGGTACTGAGTTCAGGGTTTCCTGCAGGAAAAAGTCTTGACCAGGGGGGATCTCATGGAAATTTTTTGATAATTAATTAATGAATTCGAGTAATTAATTCATTTAATTTTTAATATTAATTCTTATTTTTGCCCTATAAAAACACATGAATGTGCCCATGATGACGGAAAACACAACTACATGCTATCATCCACATTTATTCAACATTGAATAACTACGTTTTTCACAGGACAGTGTAACTTGTTTTTTTCCCCCAGGTTAATCAACCAGCACTCGTGCCATATAAATAGAAGTCTACAGCACAGTAAAAAAACAACAACATTGGTGTAAAGTAACTAAGTAGATTTACTTAAGTAGCCTACTGTACTTATACTGTACAAAGGAGATTTTCAGGTATTTGTACTTTACTTGTGTCGTTGTGAGTAAATGAGAAGAGCTCTCTCTCTCTCTCTCTCTCTCTCTCTCTCTCTCTCTCTCTCTCTCTCTCTCTCGACGCAATCTACGACTCGCTGTGCAGCTGTGTCACTGTCAAGTTGACCTAGGCTAGGCTCGCCTCTCAGAGAACTTCAAAAGAAGTTAACGACCGTCAATTAAGCAGCTGCATGCGCTGCTCTGCTCTCCTGCCAGTGAGGCACAAGTAACTTCACATGGCTGCCATGTTTGAAAGATAGGGTTGGTATGGGGGTTAAACATGCAATTTCGCGATCGCGATCATGCCTAGTACATTGTTGGAGGTCCAAAAAGTTTTTTTGAAAAAAAAAAAAAAAAAATTGATTTATTATTATTATTTTTTAATACCCTTGGGGGGGCGGGGGGGTTTTCTGGCCGGGCGGGGCGCCTGGCCTGTAAAGTGCTGCAGGAAACCCTGGAGTTACTAGGGCCCAAGGTGGAGGGGCCCTAATTTTTAGCTATTGAAAAATAGCAGATCTACAAGCTTGCAGCGCGGCACTGCAAGCTTGTAGATCTGCTATTTTTGACAAGTTGTGTGAAAATCTTTTGAATATATGTATTTTTTAAGTGAACATTTTTTAACTCAAATTTTGCTTCTGGGGGTGGTCCCTAGCTGGAACTATACTATTTTGGATGGGGGTCCGTGGCCAAATACATATCATTTTGGGGGTCCTTCACATGAAAAAGTTTGAGCACCACTGACATGGAAATATAGGTTTTTCAAAAAAAAACCTTAGAAGGATTTGATCTTTGTACAATATAGTAAGGATATTCAAAGACTTGCACAAACTTTCAAGATTTTTCAATACAAAATGTGAGTGAATCCTTGTACCCAGGGACCAGAATTTGGTGCGACACCCCTGTGTGTGTGTGTGTGTGTGTGTGTGTGTGTGTGTGTGTGTGTGTGTGTGTGTGTGTGTGTGTGAGAGTGGGATACATGGGCAAGGTGGGGGCGAGGGGGTGAGAGGGGGGGGGCTGCACCCAGGAGTTTGAGTTCCTTGAAAGAGGAGCAGAGCAGTTAGGGTAGGGATCTCTCTCTCTCTTCTGCATCCCAGCCTGTCCTGTCAGTAGCCAGAAAAGTTGCCCTCTTTCAAAGTCGCCCCAGACTCGTTTCCCAACGGGTCTGTGGCCTTAAGCTAGATGCAGATTAGACTAAAATCAAATCTGTGCTTCTGGGGGTCCCTGGAACAAAAAAGTTTGCAATAGGGGTCCATCCGTGGAACAAACTATTTTGAGATGGGGGTCCATGGCCAAAAACACATTTTGGGGGTCCTTAACCACTGATAGGCACATTCTACAAATGTCTTCTAAATCATAACAATTTTCTGAAAAAAACTTATGTGGCCATCAGTGTTTCTCAAACATTGTCATGTGAAGGACCCCCAGAATGATATGTATTTGGCTACGGACCCCCATCACAAAATATTTTGTTCCAGGGACCCCCAGAAGCAAATATTTGATTTTTGTCTATTCTGCATCTAGCTAAGGCCTCAGACCCGTTGAGAAAAGAGGTTGGGGGCGACTTTGAAAGAGGTCGACTTTTCTGGCATTCGTCCTGTCACGGTGGCTCCCACCATAATATACTAGATCAGGGGTTTTCAAACCTTTTTTGACTCAGGTCACCCCTGTCAATAACCTTCTCATCCATGGCACCCCTGAATTCCAATGTTAATTTTTAGAATCTTTACATCCTATTGGAGAAATGTCCGTTTCCATCAGAACTGACTGAAAATAACGTTATACTTGACGTTTAACCACTTGAATCCCAGCGTGTCTATTCTGGGGGGGGAAGGTTCACCAAAAATAGCCGATCTACAAGCTCACAACGCGTCACAACATGACGCGTTGTGAGCTTGTACATCTGCTATTTTTGGTGAAGAGAGTTGTCGTAGATGGAAAAATAACTCATCAAGTACAGTGCAAATCATAGTGAAGTGATATTGATGAATTCCAAATGTTATCAAATTATCTCCCGGGCACACCTGGTCTGGCATCACGGCACCCCAGGGTGCCCCGTCACCCACTTTGAAAACCCCTGTTCCAGAGCCCTACCAATGCCATACTTTTGGACCGATGCTGATGTTTGCCGACGGTGAGTGCTAGACCACCGATTGCCGATGTTTATCCGATGTTTTGTGATAATATAAAATAATAATAAATAGCCTAAATTTCAAAAACGTTTAATCTTCAAAACTTTTTTTTCTCTTCCTTTTTTTAAACCAATGGTCCGGGGACCACCGGTGGTCCTTGAGGGGTTTCCAGGTGGTCCCCAGCTAAATGATGGACATTTGGTAACCAAATGGACCCTTTTAAGATCTTTAACTCATGAGTGTATAAAATGAAACCCAATGGATCCTTACGGGCAACGACAATATATTCTACGTTTTGGGTCTGATTGGCATAAATGTCATCAAATTGTGGTCTAATGTTACTTATAAAAACGACCGATACATCGGGGAGATGATGACCGATGTCCAATACCGACATCGGGGTCCAACATATCGGGCTCTATAATATACCTGCCAGGGGAGGTATCTAGGCCGGGGGGGCGGGGGGGGGGGGGCCCACGCGAGTGCTCCCATGCACCACCACGGCTTGACAGGCCCCCAGCCAGCCAGCCAGCCATGGAGGAAGCCAGGAAGGAGAAAGCTTGAAAATTCATAGAGAAACAGAAATATTAACGCGTCTAAAAACACCTCTTTTTCTCCTATTCCCTGCCTAGTCCTCCTGACTGCTGTTTTTATTAAGCGAGTTGGACATGCGTTGGAAATATATCTTATTCATGGAGTGTAGAGAAGGCCTGTTAACCCATTTAGAACGGGTACACATTTTGTGTATCATTATTTTATGCTTTAACTATTGAAAAACAGCAGATATACAAGCTCACAGCGCGGCACCGAGTGCCGCGCTGCGAGCTTGTAGATCTGCTATTTTTGAAAAATCGTGACAATTCGAATTTCGACCCGATTCTATAAGTGTCTTTTGAATCCTTCTAAGGTTTTTTGAAAAAAAAAATGTTTCTATGTCAGCAATCTGGCCAGCCATCGTCAAAGAAAAGGTCCTTTTCACTTCAAATGGAGCTCAGTTAGTCTGTTCTCGAGAGACTACTATGTCAGTGGTTCTCAAACCTTTTCATGTGAAGGACCCCCAAAATGATATGTATTTGGCCAGGAACCCCCATCTCAAAATATCTAGTTCCAGGGACCACCCAGAACGAAGCAAAGTTTGAGTTACAAACGTTCGCTTTGAAAATACACAATATTCAAAGATTTGCACACATTTTCGCGACTTTTTTCAAAAATAGCTGATCTACAAGCTCGCAGCGCGGGCACTCGGTGCCGCGCTGTGAGCTTGTATATCTGCTATTTTTCACTGGTTAAAGCATTCAATAATTCTTCTAGGCCTAATGGGTTAAAGGACTGGACTTCCCAAAGATTCATTACAGTCACCACCAGTCCCCCCCTTCTCTTTCTGCAGAAGCCCCCTGCCCCCCCCACCCCCCCCCCGGTCCCCCTCGGGGAGAGAGAGAGGAGAGGAGAGCGGCGTGGAAGGCGAGACATCGTGCTATCATGGGTGTCACACCAAATTCTGGGGCCCTGGGTTACAAGGATTCACTGCGGGCCCCCCCCCCCCCCCCCCATGAATGTTCTTCATAGGGGAGGAGGGGCTTTAACCCATGTAGACTGGCAACGCACTATTATTAACCCATTTAGGGCCCACTGCCAGAATTATTGAATGCTTTAACCAGTGAAAAATAGCAGATATACAAGCTCGCAGCGCGGCACCGAACAGACTAACTGAGCTCCAGTTGAAGTGAAAAGGACCTTTTCTTTGACGATGGCTGGCCAGATTGCTGACATAGAAACAGGTTTTTCAAAAAAAACCTTAGAAGGATTCAAAAGACACTTATAGAATCGGGTCGAAATTCAAATAGCAAATATAGAAGCTTGCAGCGCTGTGAGCTTATATATCTGCTATTTTTCAATAGCTAAAGTATAAAATAATCAAGGCCCCTCCACCTTGGGCCCCCTAGTAACTCAGTCCCACTCCCCCCCCCCCCCCACCCCCCCCCCCCCCCTGTGACGCCCCTGTGTGCTATAGCGAAGCGTCCTCGGTGCGGGGTAGAGGAGGGAGGGAGGAACGAGCGGTGGCGGTGGCGGTGGCGGTACGGCGGGCGGCACAGTGTTCTGTGAAGAAGCGTCCATTTTGTCAAAGCAGCTGCCGCGGCCCTGCCTCCTGCCCTGTGCCTTAGCGTAGCGTGTTTCTGTGTCGGAGCGAGCGTTAGAGTCCCATTCTCCTCCCCCGGCGCTTTTCCTACAGCGAGGCTCCTTTCCTCGCCCTTAACCTTTAATGCCTCTCTGTCGCAACTGGAACCCGCTTTAAAGGGCTTTATTTAAGCTTTAGCTATTGGAAAAAAATAGCAGATCTACAAGCATGCAGGTGTGCTGTTTTGAAAAATCTTGGAAAAATCGTGCAAGTCTTTGAATATTTTTTTGACCCGATTTCTATAAGCGTCTTCTAAATCAGAGGTCCTCTAACTTTTTCATGTCAAGGACCCCCAAAATTGCATGCATTTGGGCTAGGGATGGGTATCGTTCACCTTTTAATCGATACGATACATTTTTCGATACCTGGGAATCGATACGATACCTTTTCGATACCATTTTCGATACTTTTTATTTTATTTATAATTTTTATTTGCCTTTTTCTATGGGCTATTTTATAGACGTTGGATCATTATCATAATAATAAACATTATAGGGTATTGTCGGCTATTTTCACAGTAACGAGTGTAGCCTACTAAAGCAGTCATTAAACTCTCAGTAGCCCAACTGTTACAGATGCGATTGCGACCGGCAAGGGGTGCATTCAAAAGTATCGAAACAAGGTATCGTTTGTTTTTACGTGAACCGATACTCGATAGTATCGACGTCAGTGAATCGATACCATTAAAAGTATCGCCGACGATACCCAACCCTAATTTGGGCAAGGACCCCCTCCATCTAAAAATATTTTGTTCCAGGGACCCCCCCCCCCCCCCTCCCCCCCCCCCCCCCAGAAGATTTTTTGTATATCCGCTATTTTCCAATAGCTAAAAGGCATACAATAAGTGGCATTATATAAAAAGAAGTGGTTTTCCCGGTGTGGAGGGGTTTAAAAGTCATTGTCTGAGCTTAAGGCAGGACATTTGTCACCTTCTACTCTGAGGAGCCAGAGTAGACTGGAGGGGGGGGCTGGGGGGGCTAAAGACCACCACTCTGGGGGGGGGGGGGGAGAGAGAGACAAAACAGTTGAAAAGTGAGGAAAGCGAAAAAGAACCAACTCGAATAACATAGCATTTATATAATAAAATAATATGTTATATATATCGCATTGTGAGGGAGAGGGGAGCGAGAGAGAGAGTCGGTGGAGGAGCAAATATGTTGTTCCAGCCCCCCCCCCCCCCCCCCCCCCGAAGTAAATATTTGAGTTACAAATGTTTCGCTTTTTTAAAAGATATACAAAGCAAAAAAAAAAAGAAACGTGATTTTTCAAAAAATAGCAGATCTAAAGCAAACTTTTTCCATGTCAAGGAGGACCCCAAAATTACATTATTTGTCCGCGGACCCCCCCCCCATGTCTTTCCAGCCAAAACATGTCGTTCCAGCCAGGGGGACCCCCCGAGAAGCAAGACATTTGGGTTAACAGAAGTTTGCTTTGAAAAATATATATCCAAAGATTTTCATGATTGTATCAAAAATAGCAGCTCTACAAGCTCGCAGCGCGGCACTCGGTGCCGCGCTGTGAGCTTGTAGATCTGCTGGTTTTTTTTTGAGCGGTGCTAACCGCTCCTATAGACCGCTTTTTTACCAAAACTATGATGTCATAAATGATGATGACATGAGTTCGCTAGACCAATGAAACACTTCGATTCTGTTGATCTGTCCATGATGTCATAGTCACAGAGGCACCCGATTGGTTAACCCTGATTTAGAACGCGTTTAGGCCGCGTAAAATACGTCATAACGCGTTTAGGCCGCGTAAAATACGTCATAACACGTTTAGGCCGGCGTAAAATACGTCATAAAAAATTATTGAGCGGTGCTAACCTTGAATTTCAAAATTGTATTAGATGAATATCACTTATAAGCGATAAAAATAACCACACTTTTAGACAGACTGTGGAAAATCTTACAGGTTATAAATGATAGGCAGCTAATACAAGTTTAAAATACAAATGAACAGACTTTGAAAAACTAAAATATTCATCTTCTGGCCTCTTCTCGCCTCTCTGGAGGCCTCTCTGGAGGTAAATAAGGTCACTTATCATTACACTACGACACTCTTACAAGTTACAATCCGTAGCTTGGTCAACTAACTGATGAGAAATGACGATAAAGACTTATATAGTCTGAGTTATATAGTCTGAGCAGACCTCTAGACTGACATCATACACAACAAAAAGAATATTGCCATGCATGCCTATCAACACTGATTCGCGCTAGGAATTAGTTTGCACCGCTCACTTTCGCAACGGGTGCGATTTTTCAATAGTTGAAGCACTAAAAGACAAAATAAAATAGTTGGGGGGGGAATGTGGGGTGTGGTACAGAAAGAGAGAGAGAGAGAGAGAGAGAGAGAGAGAGAGAGCAGTGTGTATAGCTCTCTCTACCCTCCAGGGCTCAGTGTGTAAGCCCCTGTCTACACCCCCCCCCCCCCCCCCCCCACCCCAAAGCTGCTCTCTCACAAAGAGATTTACAAGACAGGTCTCCCGTGCGCTTTGCTGCCCTGCATTATGTGTGTGTGTGCGCGCGCACGTGCACGTGTATGTGTGCGCTTCTTTCTAAAGTGGGTAGCCTTGTTTTCTCTCTCTCTCTCTCTCTCTCTCCTCTCTCTCTCTCCTCTCTTAACTACGGTCCGTGCCGAATAGAAAGATCTTGGCCCAAATGTACTGATCCAAGTTGGGGTCGAGATCTCACCGAACCCCCGGTGGAGCGCCGCGCGTGCGTGCGTGCGTGCGTGCGTGCGTGTGTGTGTGTGTGTGTGTCAGTGTGAGTGCGCTCACATGTGAGTGCATTTTAGGCGTTCATGGGCTGCTGTTATCTTTTGGAATTATTTATAAAGTCTGGGCTTCTTTCTAAGTCGCTGTCTCCTCCCATTACTGCCTGGGACTGGACTGTACTGTACTGTACTGTACTGTACTGTACTGTACTGTACTGTTACTGTACTGTACTGTACTGCACTGTACCTCTATACCTGAAACTACTGTTCCTTCCAGGGACGTGCTGGGCCCCTGATTCAGCCCGGGAAAAAGAGTTGTAGAGGCCCTCATTGCGTGCTATAGAGAGAGATCTCTCTCTATAGCGCTGCTGCTACTCAAAGATTGGCCATTTCAGATCATGACAAGTGACAAGCCAGTGGGCCAATTACTGTACATGAGTTATATTTCGTTGTTGTCGGGTGGAAACCTTGTATGTCCAAAACCCTTTGTTTTGTATTTATCATTTTAAAAATGATTGAAACTAGTGAAAACAGCCCATCTAAAGGTACACAACGCCTCGCACCGTGAGGCGTTGTGTGCTTGTAGATCTGCTGTTTTCACTACTTTTGTGCAACGGCCTTGTATGATGAAGCAGGGCTTTGCTTTGCGAAAAAATGTACAAATTTGAAACTTGGAGATACAAGGTGTCTGCCCGACAGTGACGATTTACTTTGTTGGCCGCCCAGCCCCCAAAATGGAACGAAGGCCGACATTTAATTTAATTTTTTTTCCTAATGGCCGGACTGGACCGGCCGGGAATGAACCGGCCGTTCGGGAGTTGTCCCGCTTTTCCCAATGGCCAGCACGTCCCTGGTGGATACCTTTATAGCTGATGTTCCTCCAGACCACAAAACCTTCTCTGAGTTCTCTCACATCATATCTACTGTAGAGTACACTATATCTGTGTCTTATATTCACTACTGTAGAATACATCTGGGAATCAGCCTTATTGTCACGGTAGGTTTACAGAAGTAAAAGCACATGGAATTGTAGACTTTGTTTTCATGCATAGTTCCCATGGTTGTCAACGTGTATATATACAGTATATGTCACCGCTAGATCGAGAAACGGTTAGAACGAGAACCGGAGCGCTCGTCGTGCGGTGCGGGGCGGAACAAGCGGTCACTTTGATCCACAACAACGACAACGTAGCGTCGGCAGGAATGATAGCGCCTCACCCCACGGAGGTTAGGGGTTTTAGGGTTAGGGTTAGAGTTAGGCATAGTAAGCTAATGGCTAAACACAGCTGAGCTAGGCTAGTAGATAAACAACGAAAGAGGTGTCGCAAACGAGTGACGTCAGCGACTACACAAGTGAATGGCTGTTGTCGCCATCTCATGGTGACTATGCAGAACTACACAGGTGCGCTGATAAGAGACTATCAAGGTGAATTGATCCAGGTGGTGTTAGGGGTGTGTGGTGAACGACAAAACGAGCGCTCTTACCACGATCTAACTGAGTTACCCAATCTAACTGTAACATATATACTGTGTATATATATAGCAGAGTGACTCACTGCCTCAGCCCATGGTCCATATGAATATCCCTTTGGACTGATGGTTAAGATGTTGGACTTTCCCGCAGGAGACCCGGGTTCGAATCCTGGGCGTTAACATATATGCCATACCATCCTTCAGATGACATCATATCCACGCTACAGTGGAAAGAGCAGGCTGTACACATGTGTCTTATATTTCTATGAATTGAGTACAAAGGACCCACATGGAAACAAGGCACATAATAGGCTTTCTTGCGTTTAACATCGTCTTAGCAGGCCTCATAGGTGATTCTAGCCTCTTTCTAGCAGGGGGTGCAAGACTTCATCACGCACGCATGCTTACGTGCGTGTGAAAATCGACAGATTTTGTACGGTTTATCCTGTTGTGTTAACGGTTTCTAAGGTTTATTTTTTACCTAATTGTAACACAATATAAACTGTGCTTTTCTAGACACCATGAGCATATGTCTATATGATTTATTTACTTATTTTTGCAACAACTTGTGTGTAAAATAAATTTAAGAGAGAGGCTTTAGGAGTTCACCACAACATTCTCCACCAGAGATAAATAACAGACACTTTTTTGCTCCGTGGAAATTCGTTGCTTGTGGAAGCTTGCAATGACTTTATGAGGTTGTTCACCCCCCTCAACGATTCTAAAATCAAACAACAGCAAAAAATTGTTGCCCTACTGTACTATATCTGTGTTGGATAGAAGAAGGGCTCTCTCCTTTTACTAGCATGAGAGTCAAGCTGTGACAACAACAACATGAACCATCTATCTGTTCTAGACCGCTCACAGAGAGACACAAAGTTATACCGACCGTCCAATGTGGCCTTGATTACGGCTCCGTAATCCAGGAAAGTTCTTCAGTTCTTCTCCCCCCTCCCCCCCCCCCCCCTCCTCCTCTGGTGGGGGTTACTGTGCTGTGAGATGGTTTATGTTAATGTTGTCTTTATTGAAACAAGCTGCGATGTGATTATGGCCCTGCGGTGCGTGTGTGCGTGTGTGCGTGCGTGTGTGCGTGCGTGCGTGCGTGCGTGCGTGCGTGCGTGCGTGCGTGCGTGCGTGCGTGCGTGCGTGCGTGCGTGCGTGCGTGCGCGCTCCATACACATGAGCACAGACTTGCTCCAGTTTTCTGCCCGTGCAGTTTTTCTCTCTGCCTCTGGCTGCAGCAGAGATCAATGCTAACCGTGCTAACGCAGGGTAATATAAGCTATTAGTACACACTGTTGTTGGAGAGATTTACATACATCGACCCACAAGCGCACAAACTGATAAACTAGGTTCTATGACCTGCAGCCAACAGTTTGTGTGTGTGTGTGTGTGTGTGTGTGTGTGTGTGTGTGTGTGTGTGTGTGTGTGTGTGTGTGTGTGTGTGTGTGTGTGTGTGTGTGTGTGTGTGTGTGTGTGTGTGTGTGTGTGTGTGTGTGTGTGTGTGTGTGTGTGTGTGGGTGCAGGTGTGTCACAAGGGGGGATGGAAGTGGGACTGAGTTACTAGGGCCCAAACTGGAGGAGTCCAGGCTACTGAAAAATGGCAGATATACAAGCTCACTTGCCGCGCTGCGAGCTTGTAGATCTGCAATTTTTTAAAAGTTGTGAAAATTTCAGCAAACATATGTATTTCTTTAAGCAAAGATTTGTAACTCAAATTTCGCTTCTATGGGGGGTCCCTGGAACTAAATATTTTGAGATGGGGGTTCGTGGAAAAATATATATAATTTTGGGGGTCCTTCACATGAGTTTGAGCGCCACTGACATAGAAAGTTTTTCAAAAAAACCTTAGAAGGATTTGAAATATTCAAAGTTTTCACGATTTTCCAAAAAAATAGCAGATCTACAAGCTCACAGCGTGGCACTCGGTGCCGCGCCGTGAGCTTGTATATCTGCTATTTTTCAATAATGCAGTGAATACTTGTAACCCAGGCCCAGAATTTGGTGCGACACCCCTGTGTGTGTGTGTGTGTGTGTGTGTGTGTGTGCATGTGTGTGTGACTGTGCGCACATACACGAGAGCTCGCGAGCGAACGCTTGTCGTAAGTGCGCGTTTGTGTGTAAACACGCCCGTGGATGCGTTCGCTGCTTAGCAGGATGTCACGAGTCCATTAGCTGAACAAGTGTCGGGCGCGCACACGCACACACACGTGCAAACGTGCATGTGAGCAGTGTGTGGGTATTTTGTGCGTATAGTACCGTATGTGTGTGTGTGCACATGTATACGTGTGTGTGTGAGTGGAGGTATGGCGCAAGCAAGCAACGTGTGTGTGTGTGTGTGTGTGTGTGTGTGTGTGTGTGTGTGTGTGTGTGTGTGTGTGTGTGTGTGTGTGTGTGTGTGTGTGTGTGTGTGTGTGTGTGTGTGTGTGTGTGTGTGTGTGTAGTGTACTGTGTGTGTGTGTGTGTGTGTGTGTGCGTGCATGCCGGCACAGTTCCTGTGAGTCTTGTGTGATAGCTGCCAGATTGTTTAGCCGAGAAGCTGCAGGTTGTCTCTCGCCCTGTCAGAGAGAGAGAGAGAGGGGGGGGGGAGGGGGAGGTGTGTGTGTGTGTGTGTGTGTGTGTGTGGGGGGGGGGGGGGGGGGGATAGAAACAGTACACTGTTTCTATCTGCTCTGATCCATCTATTAATCCATTCAGACCTCAGGCCGATCACTCTTCTAAATCTGGGGGTCTTCAACGTTTTCAGCCCAAGGACCCCCTTAGCTGAGAGAGAGAGAGATGAAGCAGGGACCCCCACAACATCACGTATCATATTAATGTGTGATGCAGGTTTTCATCGATTTCACAGCTAGTTTCAGACTTGTTTGACAGCGCCGTCATCGGTCTATGTTGGATTCGTGTTTTTTAGTAAACTTGACGTTTCACTCTGTACTTTGTCTGCTCTTTTTTACACTCTTTTTTACCACTAAACCTATTTGCCGAAAACAGCCAAGCGCCACGCAGTGCGAGGCGTTGAGAGCTTGTAGATCGGCTTTTTTTTGTAGAGAGGTTTGGTGTAGAGGGAAAGAAAGAGCAGACTAAGTACAGAGTGAAAGGTCAAGTTTTTTAAGTATTGACGGTTCAAGTGGTTAAATATCTGAAAACACAAATTGACATGAATCCAAAATACACTGATGATTGTGCTGTCAAACGACGAAACTATATGGAATCTATGAACAGGTTGTGGGGGTCCCTGCTTCATCTCTCTCTCAACTAAGGGGTCCCTGCTTCATCTCTCTCTCAGCTAAGGGGTCCCTGCTTCATCTCTCTCTCAACTAAGGGGTCCCTGCTTCATCTCTCTCTCAGCTAAGGGGTCCCTGCTTCATCTCTCTCTCAACTAAGGGGTCCCTGCTTCATCTCTCTCATCAACTAAGGGGTCCTGCTTCATCTCTCTCTCATCTAAGGGGTCCCTGCTTCATCTCTCTCTCAACTAAGGGGTCCCTGCTTCATCTCTCTCTCAACTAAGGGGTCCTGCTTCATCTCTCTCTCAACTAAGGGTCCTGCTTCATCTCTCTCTCTCAGCTAAGGGGTCCTTGGCCTGAAAACGCTGAAGACCCCTGTATTTAAAGAATAACCGTTTAAAGAGGTTCTACGTGACACCCAGACAGACGCGTTCTCCCGGTGTGGCTGGGTTAACCGTCTCCCGCGGAGGTTGAACGTATTATCGCTGTCTCCACCTCCGCTCTGCAGCCAGCTGCTCCCCTCGCTCCCCCAATTAACCTGGGGCGCTCGCACCGCGCGCCAATTAAGGCCTCCTCCCACCCTCCTTCCCTCTCCCCCTTTTGCATTTCATTTAACCCCACCCGTCACTGTTAGCACATTAGCGATACGATGCGCGGCGGCGCACCGCGCTTGGCCGCGGAGGTGTTGAGGGTTGAACGCAGTGAGTTATACTTAGGGTGACCATATTTTCAGCCACTCAAACCGGGGCGCGAACCACTTTTGCCTAAAACTGGGAGCCTAAAAGCAATGCGCACGTTACCACGCACGTGCGAGCCCATTCTCTAAGGTTCGTGCACGCGCACACATGCACCGCAGGGTTGCAAACAGGCAGTGAGTGATTGGCAAACAGGCTCATTGTTGAATTCAGACACGCAATGAATTTGTTCATGTTTTCCGATTGGTTAGGTGAGCATGTTTTCATGAAAAGAACATGATAAATGTCTATGCATCCCACTGAAAACAGCTACTGTTATTTTAATTCTGGAGAAAACCGTAACAATTCTGTAGTGAATGTTGAAAACCGGGACATATTAGTGTTTTATAGATATTTGTCGGGACTTCCGGGACACGTGCGTTTACGTTTGTGGAACAAATCTTCCTCTGGAAGTCAGACAGGCCTGCTTCGCTGCCCACCTTTAAAAACTCTTCTTAAAACTCACTGTTATAGAATGGCTTTCAGCTAGAGCAGGGGGGGGACTAGGGGGGGTCCTCAGAGTTAATACAGGGGGTCCTCCAAATCTTTGTGTGATAGAAACCTTTTTCTCTTTTATTTTATATCCACCACTTGAACCTGGCTGGTTCTACAGACTGCGGTCAGATGTCATAGATGTCATAGGACTTTCACATAACAAATAACTGAGTATAAGCATGTTCGGGGGCTCTCACAGCATATCTCCATAATACAGTACATGGATCTCCATATATGGGTACCAGGGGTCTCCATATATGTGACTGAGTGTGACACAGGGGCAGGTCATTTCGGAAGCCACTACTTTAGACCACAGCTGAAATTACTTATTTTTCTTTTCACTAAAATGTGATAAAGCCACAAAAGCATTTCATAAATATCAGGCTACATTTCACTTAAACGCCAGAGCTTAACTCTGCATGTAAATGCAAAAAAGACTTTTTTTTAATTAATGTGAGAGATCATGCAGGTCATTGCAGGATAGACATTTATTTAGAACTTGAATATCTCAAAAGTAATATTTCAGCATGGCATCATTCTATAAGCCATATCTTCAAAACTGTTGGGTCAATCTCCACAACCAATATATCATTTTGTAACTATGATTCACAGCTTTCAAATGAAATGAAAAAATGAAATGAAAAAATAAATAAAAAAATCAATGGACTAGCCGTCAGCCGTGCTGGGACACATATGGGTAACAGGTCCGATATACATCACTGGGACACATATGGGTAACAGGTCCGATATACATCACTGGGACACATATGGGTAACAGGTCCGATATACATCACTGGGACACATATGGGTAACAGGTCCGATATACATCACTGGGACACATATGGGTAACAGGTCCGATATACATCACTGGGACACATATGGGTAACAGGTCCGATATACATCACTGGGACACATATGGGTAACAGGTCCGATATACATCACTGGGACACATATGGGTAACAGGTCCGATATACATCACTGGGACACATATGGGTAACAGGTCCGATATACATCACTGGGACACATATGGGTAACAGGTCCGATATACATCACTGGCCAGATGGCAAAGACATGGCGACATGGCAAGACTTGGCAAGACAAGTCGCCCTGAGGCGTCTTACTAGTAGTTAGATTAGATTCTTATAGTAAAGCAGTGTTGAACGATGCACGCACGCACACGCACAGATATAAAGAGCTAGATGCCTCGTTCACCTCTGCAGTTAATTGGAGCGATGTGCAAAAGTTCTAGTCCGGACTTCCTGGAAAAACAAGGGAACGCTGTCAGTCCAAAGTGACTACTGGGCCAATCACAGCGTGTCTTTTCCGGACTTATCCAAGGACCACAATTCAATTCAACAGAGCCAGTTCCCGATGTTGCGCTGCTCAGCTGTTCTTATAGGCTGCATACGTAAAGACCAGCCCCACCTGCCTCTAATTGGCTTACCGACTTCCGTATGTGTGACACACGCGGAAGCAATTGAACACGGAAGCGATGAAGATTCCCTTAGTTGCTCAATGCATACGGCCCCTAGCCCAAGGAGGCGTCTACCTTTCTATGTCTATGCGCACACGCACGCGCACACAGACACACGCATGCCCCCCCCCCCCCCCCCCCACACAGATTTATGTGAGGTGGACATGAAGGCAGCTGAAAGCCATAAACACACCCAGATGTTGTCTGGTCCTCCCTGAACGACCGTGTCGGCGGCATCGCTCTGCCCCGGAGGAGAACAGGAGTTCTTCCCCCTGATGACCTGGTTCCTCCTGGGCTTCGTTTGCAGGGACGTGCTGGCCATTGGGAGAAGCGGGACAACTCCCGAACGACGGGTTCATTCCCGGCCGGTCCAGGCTGGCCATTAGGAAAAAAAAAATAATATAAAATGTCGGCCTTCGTTTCCATTTTGAGGGCTGGGCGGCCAACAAAGTAAATCGTCACTGTCGGGCAGGAAACCTCGTATCTCCAAGTTTCAAATGTGTACATTTTTTTCGCAAGCAAAGCCCTGCTTCATCAAACAAGGCCGTCGCACAAAAGTAGTGAAAACAGCACATCTACAAGCATTGCTTGTAGATGTGCTGGTTTCACTAGTTTGAATTCATTTTTAAAATGATGAATACCAAACAAACGGTTTTGGGACATACAAGGTTTCCACCCGACAACGACGAAATATAACTCATGTAATTGGCCCGATGGCTTGTGACTTTGTCACAAATTATGAATGAAATGAATGAAAGTCTTTATTTTGAACATGTTTAAAAAAAATGACAATGTTAAAAAAAAGAAATCGAAAATATTAATTTAAAAATAAAGTTACAAAGCACGTCAAAACAAGCCTCACTGGTAACAAAAAACAGATTTTCCATGTTCAAAAAGAGTAGGAAGAAGTATAAAACGTATTTAATCCTACCCATCTTACCTTTAACGTCATCCTTTGATTTGTGTATCGCATATACCATAAATGGTATATATGTCCATAAACTCATGATTTTTCATATAATTCTTCAAAAGCAAAGAAGTCGTCCCTCAATATAAATGATAGTCTCCATGATTTCTGTATCGCATATACCATAAATGGTATTAAATGTCTATAAATAAACGCATGATTTTTCATATAATTCTTCAAAAGCAAGAGAAGTCGTCCCTAAATAATAATTAATCCCTAAATTAGAGTAGCAGCAGCGTTATGGAGAGAGATCTCTCTCTATAGTGCGCAATGAGGGCCTCTCACTCTTTTTCCCGGGCTGAATCAGGGGCCCAGCACGTCCCTGGGCTGGTTTTAATGCTGCCCCCCTCTCCTCCTTTGACCACCACATCCTTTGGAGTTTAACCCATTCAGGCCTAGGATTATTGACTTCTTTAACATTGAAAAATAGCAGATATACAAGCTCACAGCGCGGCACCGAGTGCCGCGCTGCGAGCTTGTAGATCTGCTATTTTTGAAAAATCATGATTTTTTCTTTGCAAGTCTTTGAATATATCTATTTAAAAGCGAACATTTGTAACTCAAATATTTGCTTCTGGGGGGTCCCTGGAACAACATATTTTGAGATGGGGGTCCTTGGCTGAATACCTGTAATTTTGGGGGTCCTTGACATGAAAAAGTTTGAGAACCACTGATTTAGAGGAAGGATTTAGTAGTCGGGTCAAAGATCGGGTCAAAATATATTCATAGACTTGCACACATTTTCATGATTTTTCAAAAACAGCAGATCTACAAGCTCGCAGCGCGGCACTCGGTGCACTCGGTGCCGCGCTGTGAGCTTGTATATCTGCTATTTTCTAAGGTTAAAGCATACAATAATGGTTAAAGTGGTAAAAATCTAACGCGACTCGGGCGCGTTCCAGGTATTTGAGAGTTTAAAGGAGAAGGTTTATATGGTGAACACTTTGCCGTGGCTGTGAGCTTTACGGCGCCTCTTTAACCAGAGTAATACGCTGTGATACGGCCTGGGCTTGATCTATTCTGCATCTGCTTAAGGCAAGACCCAAATTCTGAGTGAAAAAATGTTGCTTCTGACCCATCTCATTTGTTGAGATGGGTCTACTGGTCCCGGCACATACCACTTAGGCATGGATGCCTGGCGGCGTCGCCGGTTCAATTCCCAATCCAGACGACCTCCCCATCTCTCCCCCCCCATTTCCTGTCAGACTATACTGTTCTATCAATAAAGGCATAATAGCAATCTTAAAAAAATAAAAGTTGCTATATCAGTGGTTGAAGACCCTTGGTATAGAAGCCAAGCCCAAAGCAAAGGAGTGCCATCAGAACTTTTGGTCACATCAGTCAAGAATGAAATGTGAGAAACGGAAGCCGGTCGGTGGGTTCTGTGATGGCCTCTTCTCCTCAGTATAACCACTCTCATCCCCGTCTCAACTGTGCTTGAGTGGAGACTAGAGGACTTCTTTTTGGGCAGTGTGTGTGTGCGTGCGCGTGTGTGTGTGTGTGTGTGCGTGCGTGCGTGCGTACGTGCGTGCGTGCGTGCGTGCGTGCGTACGTGCGTGCGTGCGTACGTGCGTACGTGCGTGCGTGCGTGTGAGAGGATGTGGACCAGAGTAGAGTGGGGGGAAGTGTGTGTGATCAAAGCCAGGTGAACAACAGAGAGGGAGATCGAGATCCAGAGTCTCTCTCTCTCTCTCTCTCTCTCTCTCTCTCTCTCTCTCTCTCTCTCTCTCTCTCTCTCTCTCTCTCCTCTCTCTCTCTCTCTGTGTGACGGCAGCTCTCCCGTAGAGCCAGGAGGAGACAACTCTTTCCCATCACTTTCATATCAGCCCCACAGAACCCCCATCACTGGCTCCGCACCGAGCCAGCCATCACACACACGCTCGCACGCACACAAACACGTGCACAGCACACACACACACACACGCACGCACACACACACAAGCAGCAGTCTCAGAGGAATTGGCAAGCGCTGCTGCTGCCAAGCGCCTGCACCCTTGTGAAGTGCACGCACACCACACACAACACACAAACACACCTGTGTACGCACGCACGCGCGCACACACACACAAACACACCTGTGTACGCACGCACGCGCGCACACACACACACACACACACACACACACACACACACACACACACACACACACACACACACACACACCTGTGTACGCACGCACGCGCGCACACACACACACACACAACGCGCACACACACAAACTCCCATGCCCACATACACACACACACAGACAGAGACAGTATTTCTCCACACACATGAAGGCTTGAAAGCATCAAAAACATCAGCCTCGCCCTCAATATCTCTCAAAAAGTCTGCAAGACGAGCGAGCGGCTTCAACGTCACCACAGAAAAGAGACTGCTGCTACTGAATGCTTTAACCAGTGAAAAATAGCAGATATACAAGCTCACAGCGAGTGCTGCGCTGCGAGCTTGTAGATCTGCTATTTTGAAAAAGTCGTGAAATGTGTGCAAATCTTTGAATAGATGTATTTTCAAAGCGAACGTTTGTAACTCAAATTTTGCTTCTGGGTGGTCCCTGGAACTAAATATTCTGAGATGGGGGTCCGAGGCCAAATACATATCATCTTGGTGGTCCCTCACATGAAAAAGTTTGAGAACCACTGACATAGTAGTCTCTCAAGAACAGACTAACTGAGCTCCATTTAAGTGAAAAGGACCTTTTTTTGACGGATGGCTGGCCAGATTGCCGACATAGAAACATAGGGTTTTCAAAAAGCCTTAGAAGGATTCAAAAGACACTCGTAGAATCAGGTCAAAATTCAAGTTTTCACGATTTTTCAAAAATAGCAGATCTACAAGCTCGCAGTGCGGCACTCGGTGCCGCGCTGTGAGCTTGTATATCTGCTATTTCTCAATAGTTAAAGCATAAAATAATGATACACAAAATGTGTATCCGTTCTGAATGGCTTAATATTAGGAATATAGGGTTAGGTTTTTGGCACCGTTTTACTGAGGTTAAGGTTAGGAGTAAGGTTACGTTTAACCGTTTAGGCATAGTTTACAGAGGTATATAAGGACATTAAGGATCTCAATGGAAAATAACAAATAAGCCTTGCCTTACCTAAGTTTCCTTTTAGTTGACATTGTACCAGTGAACTGTGCTGTCATGTAGAGATGTGCCAATTGATCAGTGAGTGATCGCGATCGGCCGATGATGCCTCTATCGGCTTTGATCGGTATCGCCTTTGAAGCTAGATCAGCTATTTTCACAATATTTATCTGTGGGACTGAATGTAACCTCAGCTTCAACTCCTACAAGTTGAATTGGATACTAAAGGACCTCAGCCTGCAATCTCCTAATGTTTATACTCAATATACGATGTCAATGTTTTGTAAGAAGAACCATTAAATATATAAATGCTGTTACAGTAACACAAGAAATAGAAGAATATATGGATTTGACGCTGTGATTGGGAATATCGATATCGGCAGATACTGATTCCAGTTCATCGGTGATCGGTATCGGCCCCAAACATCTCAATCGGAGCATCTCTACTGTCATGAAACTGTACCTTTTCCTATCCAAAACTTCTAATAAATACCTCAATCAATCAATCAATCAATCAATCAATCAAAAGGCATAAACCATCGGCCCAGGCGAGTTTCTTTTCCGGCGACTATTCTGATATTCCAGCCACCGCCATCACAACCACAGCTGCAGCAGCAACTCAAGGGAACTTTGAAAGTTGCCAACAAACCAACACACAAACAAAGAACAGAAAAGCCATCAATAATAACAGCAGAGTAATTGGACCAAGCTGCATGAGATGACAATGAAGTTTGGTTCAACATCACCACGGCTCTTTGTTTCACAAGTGATTCACGGCTCTGTTTCAGTTTCAGAGCAGCTTAGTTGAATTGTTAACTTTAAGTACTTCATCATCATCCCACCCTGTTGGACCCATAGACTGTAGAAAAATATGGACGAAGCGAAGCCATTGGTCTCTATGCTGCGAAAATGATTTTTTTTTCGTCCCTTGTATGGGTGTCGCCATCATTGTTTGAATGGTACCCCAGGAATCATAAGGAATGCTATTGGCTGCCAACGGTCACGTGGAACCGCAGGGATACATGGGAGAATGTGGTCGGAGCCTCCCAAAATAAAGCACACGAAGAAGAACACAGCCGGCTGGTATCAGTTTAGTAGGCTACGCCCCCTGCAACTTTATCATCAATTTTAACATAAATGGGACCTTATTTTCACAAAACGCATATCATGGTGATTGAAAGGCAGTTTTTCACCAGCGACAGGAACCATAAAGTACTTATGACAACGTTTATTAAGGTTAGAAAATCAAAGGGGAAAACGAATGGGGTCCAATGTAGACACGTTCTTTTTGGTACCTCGCGGGGGGGAAAACAGCGCAACTAGCGGCCAAACATAGGACGTTTTAGTTCCGTATTGGATTGGTTTTAAATCGGTGGAACTATGCCCCTGGTTGGACCGTGGTTCTGCTGTCTCTCTCTGACACGGTGATAACGAGAGCTTCTTTCTCAGCCTCTGTGATGGGAGACCAGCAGAAAGGTGAGAGTGGATGAAAGTTAAAACCGGTCAGAATGTTCAACGTCCTCCTTGGAAGCGATGCGTGGTTTGGTGTAACTTAAAAAGCAGTGCAGTCCAGTTCAGTCGTTTGCGTCCGTGCTCCAGGAATGCGTAAGGAATGCTGTTCATAACTCATATCTCCACCCACCCCCCCCCCCCCCCCCCCCTTCGTCGTCCAGGGGTCATTATCGCCATGCTGGCTTGTGGAGGACCTTTTGCCACAGTCTTAAGGTCTCTCTGCGTTCCTTTAACATCCTTGTTTGTTTGCCATCGGCCTCCGTTAAGCTCCCGCTTTATCAAAGCACAACGAGGCGGACGCCAATACGACTTCATCTCGCCCAATAGACCTCCCCCCACCCCCAACCCCGCACCCCTTGCCCCCCCCCCCCCCCCCCCCCCTTCCCCTGGTCTTTTAATGCGCTCTAAATGGCGTGGTGCCCGCGAGGGCCACGGACAGGAATTAATAAGAGACAATAAACCCCCTGCCTGCCACTGGGGCATCGAGGCTGCTCTTTAACCCGTTCAGAACGGGTACACATTATTGTTTATCATTATTTTATGCTTTAACTACTGAAAAATAGCAGATATACAAGCTCACAGCGCGGCACTCGGTGCTTGTATATCTGCTATTTTTCCAGCTTGTAGATCTGCTATTTTTGAAAAATCGTGAAAATTTGAATTTTGACCCGATTCTATAAGTGTCTTTTGAATCCTTCTAAGATTTTTTTGAAAAAACCTATGTTTCTATGTCAGCAATCTGGCCAGCCATCGTCAAAGAAAAGGTCCTTTTCACTTCAACTGGAGCTCAGTTAGTCTGTTCTTGAGAGACTGCTATGTCAGTGGTTCTCAAACCTTTTCATGTGAAGGACCCCCAGAATGATATGTATTTGGCCACGGACCCCCCATCTCAAAATATTTTGTTCCAGGGACCCCCCTGAAGCAGAATTTGAGTTACAAACGTTCGCTTTGAAAATACATATATTCAAAGATTTGCACACATTTTGACGACTGTTTCAAAAATAGCAGATCTACAAGCTCGCGCTGTGAGCTTGTTGATCTGCTATTTTTCACTGGTTAAAGCATTCAATAATTCTAGGCCTAAATTAGTTAAGTAAACATTATGACTTTTCTTCAGGGCAGGGGGGGGGAAGGGGGGGGGGGGGGGGGGGGGGGGGTTAGCACTGAATGACGACGGAGGCTCAGGAAGGGCTAATTCCTTCACTTATCCGTCCTGACGGGGCTGCGGCGGCTAATGGTGTAATCCATCTAGGACTGGAATTAGTTAACGCTTTAACTGTTGACAAATAGCAGATATAGCAGATAGATCTGCTATATCTTTTTATTTTTTCAATATATCTTTTTAAAGGAGTAGTTCAGCCCCATAATGACTTCTTTTCTATTGATTACTCACGCCACAGAGACTTGAATTCAATAATATGTTTTTGTATTTGTCACAAAAAAATTAGACAAAAATGTGATTATAGTAAATTTACCTCCATTGGTTCCGGATGGGGACCCAAATGCATTCTGGTCACCATCCGGAATCAATGGGGGTACATTTACTCTTATCAAAATGTTATACTACGAATGCGACAAATAACACATTTTTTTATTGAATGTTATTGAAGAGAAAAAAGTGTCATTTTGGGGGTGAACTACTCCTTTAAAAGCGATCATTTGTAACTCCAATATTTGCCCCCAGGGGGGGGGGGGGGGGGGGAGAACCACTGATTTAGAAGAAGGATTTCATCGGGTCGAAAATATTCAAAGACACTGTAATGATGTAAATCCATTGTTTATTTGACGTTGACATGAATAAAGATATTCTTAAAAAAAAGAAAATATTCAAAGACTTAATGTTAATGATTTTTTTTAAATAGCAGATCTACAAGCTCAATTTTTCAATAGTTAAAGCGTTAAATAGTGGTTAAAGTGGTTCAAATCTAGAGCGACACAGATTAGCGTTCCGGTCTAAATGGTCTAATAGCGGCTCGCTGCCTTGGCTTGGCTGATTGTCTTGCCCCGCTTTATTACGGTGCATTATCACGCAGCGCTGCGCGGCGCTGCCCCCTCTGGCTGTTGTTTAGCGCGGCGCGGAGCCCCGGCCACCTCATTAATCACCTCGCGCTGACTTCCACCGCGCAGCGCTACCGCTACCGCTAATGCTCCGACACTTAGACACCAATGACAACAACACAGGAGAGAGAGAGAGAGAGGGAGAGAGAGAGAGAGAGGGGGAGAGAGAGGGAGAGAGAGAGAGAGAGAGGGAGAGAGAGGGAGAGAGAGAGAGAGAGGGAGAGAGAGAGAGAGAGGGGGGGGGGGGAGTGATGCATAAAGAGGACAACAAGGTATTGATTGATTGGTCGAAGAGTTTATTAGCAGTTTGCGATAGGGTTAGGGTTAGGGTTTCCCCTTGGGATAATACAGGTATATCTATCTATCTATCTACCTATCTATCTACCTATCTACCTATCTATCTATCTACCTATCTACCTATCTACCTATCTACCTACCTATCTATCTACCTATCTATCTACCTATCTACCTATCTATCTATCTACCTATCTACCTATCTACCTATCTACCTATCTATCTATCTATCTATCTATCCCCTATCTATCTATCTATCTATATATCTATCTATCCCCTATCTATCTATCTATCTATCTATCTATCTATCTATCTATCTATCTATCTATCTATCTATCTATCTATCTATCTATCTATCTATCTATCTATCTATCTATCTATCTATCTATCTATCTACCTATCAACCAGCTTTCACTGTGCACATGTGCTAATTCAACTCATCTACAGCTGTCAATCTTAACAGCGGAGTTCTCCCCCACACACTCTCTCACTCTGTCAGCGAAGCTGTACTGTGTGTAACTATTTGTATGTTGTCTTTATCTTTAGTACACGTCCTTATAAGACCATGTTTAGAATAGCATCTCTGTCAGAATGGACTATAAGAGCTGTATGATAATGGTGCAGGGGAGGGTTGTGTCAGAATGGACTATAAGAGCTGTATGATAAGGTGCAGGGGAGGGTTGTGTCAGAATGGACTATAAGAGCTGTATGATAAGGTGCAGGGGAGGGTTGTGTCAGAATGGACTATAAGAGCTGTATGGTAAGGTGCAGGGGAGGGTTGTGTCAGAATGGACTATAAGAGCTGTATGATAATGGTACAGGGGAGGGTTGTGTCAGAATGGACTATAAGAGCTGTATGATAATGGTGCAGGGGAGGGTGGTGTCAGAATGGACTATAAGAGCTGTATGATAATGGTGCAGGGGAGGGTTGTGTCAGAATGGACTATAAGAGCTGTATGATAATGGTGCAGGGGAGGGTTGTGTCAGAATGGACTATAAGAGCTGTATGATAATGGTGCAGGGGAGGGTTGTGTCAGAATGGACTATAAGAGCTGTATGATAATGGTGCAGGGGAGGGTTGTGTCAGAATGGACTATAAGAGCTGTATGATAATGGTGCAGGGGAGGGTGGTGTCAGAATGGACTATAAGAGCTGTATGATAATGGTGCAGGGGAGGGTTGTGTCAGAATGGACTATAAGAGCTGTATGATAATGGTGCAGGGGAGGGTTGTGTCAGAATGGACTATAAGAGCTGTATGATAATGGTGCAGGGGAGGGTTGTGTCAGAATGGACTATAAGAGCTGTATGATAATGGTGCAGGGGAGGGTTGTGTCAGAATGGACTATAAGAGCTGTATGATAATGGTGCAGGGGAGGGTTGTGTCAGAATGGACTATAAGAGCTGTATGATAATGATGCAGGGGAGGGTTGTGTCAGAATGGACTATAAGAGCTGTATGATAAGGTGCAGGGGAGGGTTGTGTCAGAATGGACTATAAGAGCTGTATGATAATGGTGCAGGGGAGGGTTGTGTCAGAATGGACTATAAGAGCTGTATGATAATGGTACAGGGGAGGGTTGTGTCAGAATGGACTATAAGAGCTGTATGATAAGGTGCAGGGGAGGGTTGTGTCAGAATGGACTATAAGAGCTGTATGATAATGGTGCAGGGGAGGGTGGTGTCAGAATGGACTATAAGAGCTGTATGATAATGGTACAGGGGAGGGTTGTGTCAGAATGGACTATAAGAGCTGTATGATAATGGTGCAGGGGAGGGTTGTGTCAGAATGGACTATAAGAGCTGTATGATAATGGTGCAGGGGAGGGTGGTGTCAGAATGGACTATAAGAGCTGTATGATAATGGTACAGGGGAGGGTTGTGTCAGAATGGACTATAAGAGCTGTATGATAAGGTGCAGGGGAGGGTTGTGTCAGAATGGACTATAAGAGCTGTATGATAATGGTGCAGGGGAGGCAGAATGGACTATAAGAGCTGTATGATAAGGTGCAGGGGAGGGTTGTGTCAGAATGGACTATAAGAGCTGTATGATAATGGTACAGGGGAGGGTTGTGTCAGAATGGACTATAAGAGCTGTATGATAAGGTACAGGGGAGGGTTGTGTCAGAATGGACTATAAGAGCTGTATGATAATGGTGCAGGGGAGGCAGAATGGACTATAAGAGCTGTATGATAAGGTGCAGGGGAGGGTTGTGTCAGAATGGACTATAAGAGCTGTATGATAATGGTGCAGGGGAGGGTTGTGTCAGAATGGACTATAAGAGCTGTATGATAATGGTGCAGGGGAGGCTTGTGCCCGGAGGGGCTGACAGGACAGGCCAGGAGGCCTGCTCCTCTGATGCTGTGAATGCTGTATACTCTGTTCAACTTTGTGCCTTTTTGAATAAATCTTTGTCAATTCTTTAAATCCTTCATCCTTGTGGAACATTCATTTTTCCGCTATCACACTTCCTTCCTTCCTTCCTTCCTTCCTTCCTTCCTTCCTTTCCTTCCTTCCTTCCAAGAGGAAAGCAGGGGTGTGTAAAGTAACCTGGACGTGTGGCAAGAAGAATGGAGATGACCTAACCTGTGAAAGGGAGTGTGTTTAGGGGCCCATAACCTGTGGATCCTCTTGTCTTGTCTTGTATGGATGCTGGATGTCAGTCAGTAGGTTGAGTACAGTCTCAAACAGTTAACTTACAGTAGCATCTATGAATACAGACATACAGGTTACAGTAGCATCTATGAATACAGTCATACAGGTTACAGTAGCATCTATGAATACAGTCTCATACAGGTTACAGTAGCATCTATGAATACAGTCATACAGGTTACAGTAGCATCTATGAATACAGTCATACAGGTTACAGTAGCATCTATGAATACAGTCCCACACAGGTTACAGTAGCATCTATGAATACAGTCCACACAGGTTACAGTAGCATCTATGAATACAGTCTCATACAGGTTACAGTAGGATCTATGAATACAGTCTCATACAGGTTACAGTAGCATCTATGAATACAGTCTCATACAGGTTACAGTAGCATCTATGAATACAGTCTCATACAGGTTTACAGTAGCATCTATGAATACAGTCATACAGGTTACAGTAGCATCTATGAATACAGTCTCATACAGGTTACAGTAGCATCTATGAATACAGTCATACAGGTTACAGTAGCATCTATGAATACAGTCTCATACAGGTTACAGTAGCATCTATGAATACAGTCTCATACAGGTTACAGTAGGATCTATGAATACAGTCATACAGGTTACAGTAGCATCTATGAATACAGTCATACAGGTTACAGTAGCATCTATGAATACAGTCATACAGGTTACAGTAGCATCTATGAATACAGTCATACAGGTTACAGTAGCATCTATGAATACAGTCATACAGGTTAC
>NC_137828.1:4310635-4316271 GCF_963921795.1 Nannobrachium achirus
GCCACACACACACACACACACACACACACACACACACACACACACACACACACACACACACACACACACACACACACACACACACACACACGTGCTAATCATATCTCACACATGCCATTCAACCGGTTTAGAGTGAGAGCTTTAGTTGTACTGTGACATGCTGTCATGTTTACATATTATTACCATAACACTCAGTCAGTAATACTTTAATATTAGGGTTGGACTGAAACAAAATATACATAAATATTGATAAGAGATTATATTCAAGGTCATTTATTGGAACATTATACTACACAATACCGTTGCTATCAGGCAGAAATGTCTTGTCTCCATAATCTAACCTTTTTCTTTAGCTTTTTTTCGTAAATGGACGCCCCCCAGTTGATCACACACACACACAATCATCAAAAGTAGCAGATCGACTTGAGAGCTTGACATTTGATAAACAGTTTTGTACATAATATAGAGAGGATGTACTACTGGCATTGGTAGAAGTGAGCTTGTCTTTGTTCATAATTATTTACGTTTTTTTGTGCAATTCTTTACATCTCACCTTCACGGGATGTAGATCTGGTTTTCTGGTTCCATGCAAATCTGGTTTATTGGCTAAATTCACATCGACTAATCAAGAGCTTAAATAGTTGCATCAGATGTGCAACCTGGCCTGACTAGAAGTTTGTTGACTTGTTGACTGTGATTAGAGCAGTTAGAAACATGGCTACGTCTAAGGAATGGTCAGAAAAGTTCAGAGAAAGAGATTATTGCTTTGCACACAAAAAGGAAAAGGATATAAAACAATGGCGCTGAATATTCCAAAAAGTATGGGTTTGAGCATAGTTGACAAGTTCTAAGTCAAAGGAACACTGGCTACACTAATAAACCTAATGTTCAGAGGGGGTGGAATATTTTCGAGCACTACTGTGCATTCCTGAAACCTGCACAGAAAAACAACAGTTTTTCTGTGAAGGTTTCTACATCTCACAGGGTTCCCACGGTCATGAAATTCCTGGAAATATTTTGAAATTAGAAAAATGTTTTCCAGTACTGGAAAAGTTTTGGAATTGATCAAGGGTCCTGGAAGGTTAACTTTTTGTTAATGACAAATTAAACATTGGCCAAATTGTCAAATATTAGAGGCAGAAATTGTGAAAATGTTCACAATAAAACCGTGTTATACAAAATTCCTCAACTCTTCAAATATGATTATTTCGGGGGTCACGGCCTAAAAAGGTTAAGAACCACTAGCATACAATACCTGTCTTTAGGCTTTGCACATAGGAGTAAGCGACTCGTTATTGAGCTGAATTATGGTTATATAGTCCTGGAAATCGGGTTAGATATTCTGTAAAAGTTTTGGAAAAGTTTTGAATATTAATTGGTAAAGATGTGTGGGAACCCTGTTCTCACCTTCACACGGTGAACCCTCGTATGCATCCCTGTTCTCACCTTGACACAGTGAGCGCTACCATACGGTTATAGGAGCATCCCTGTCTCCAACAGCACCTCACCTCATGCCGTTCCCACATACACTAACAAACTGGGGCAACACGCACACTCAGGAGCGTCACAGCAAATTCTGGGCCCTGGGTACAAGGATTCACTGCGGGCCCCCCATCGGGAAGTGGGAACACATTATTACGCAGTATTTTGTGCTTTAACTATTGAGAAATAGCAGATATACAAGCTCACTGCGCTATTTTTGATGGCTTTGCATATTTCAAATCCTTCTAAGGTTTTTTTTTTGAGAAAACCTATGTTTCTATGTCAGTGGTGCTCAAAGTTTTTCATGTGAAGGACCCCCCAAAATGATATGCATTTGGCCACGGACCCCCATCTCAAAATATCTAGTTCCAGGGACCCCCCAGAAGCAAAATTACAAATGTCTGCTTAAAAAATAAATATATTCAAATATTTGAACACATTTTCACAACTTTTCAAAAATAGCAGATCTACAAGCTGTGAGCTTGTATGTCTGCTATTTTTCTATAGCTAAAAGTATCAAATAATGAAGGGCCCTCCACCTTGGGCCCTAGTAACTCAGTCCCACTTTCCTCCCCCTTGTGACACCCTTGCACACACTATCACCATCACAACCACGCTGCGCTGCTGCGACGCGTTATTAGGAAAAGAGAGAAAATCCTCTCCAAATGAGGAGTGTTTATTTATGTTTTGTCAAGGGCAAAACAGAGGGGCGAACAACTCCGGGGCCCGACGGTGGCTTTTCAGCAGAGCTTAATAAGATTATCCTCAAAACACACACAAAACACACACATGCACGTACGTGCGCGCGTGTGTGACGCCTCGCTACTCTCCCAGACCTCTCCCACTTAAGATGCTTTTTGGAAGCTCCGGTGAAGAGGGAAGAAGCAACGACTATACGCCACCGCTTGGTCCCTCGAGCCGGAACATCACCAGCGTTCCTGGGGTAACAAATCCAACAACGATGTAATCGTTAACGCTTACATACAAAAACACGAGTCCTCCTCGTCGCCACGCTGTAGCAGATAAGGGGAGGGGAGGGTAGGGGGGAGGGGGAATAAAAGCGCCTGCCACACAATGGTTGGAATTCTCCAGCGGGGCCGCGGTCGGTCCCGCCGCCCCTCGCTGCTTATTAAGGCCTGTTTGTTTATATAGTTTTCGACTTTGCATTTTGTTTGTTGAGAGAGAGAGAGAGAGAAAGAGAGAGAGCGGCTCGTGTCGGGGGGGGGGGGGGCAAAGGGGAGCGGTGGAAGGCGGAGACAATAGGAGAGGCGGGTGGAGGGGGGGGGGGGGGGGGTCCCCCGGTGGAGGCCTCGCTACGGTTATGCCCATATTGGTTTCCCCCTGCTCTCTTCTTCATGTCCTTTCCATTATCTGCTCCCCTGCGTCGCCCCGCATACACACACAGCCTTTGTTTGATCAGCCACTTTCTCTCCCTCATCCCCCCCACTTCTTCTTAAGAAAGCCTTGGTGGGGGAAAAGATGCCAGTTCAGCCACTTTATTGGATGCAAAGAGAAGCAAACAATGCAACGTATTACTTCAGCAAAACACCAAAGCAGAGACAGTCCTTGGGAGAATACGAAAAAGATTAGTTTTAGTTGTTTTTTTCTCTGCCTTAACTTTGGAAAGTTTTCTCCTTTTTGAACAGTGGTGCACTTTGTGCCACCGCGACTTAGAAATCACATGATTGATTGCGACCGTCAGGTTGCATTTACTATCAAAACCTCCACCGGCTGTCTGTCAGTCCGTCCGTCAGTCAGTCTGTCTGTCAAGTCACACTTTTGCCCTGCTCATATCTCCGCCATCGTTGCCCCTATCCATGTGAAATTTTCCACACACACTCCTTGCCTGCCAAATCACAACCCCCGCACCTCCACGGACCCCCAGGGACCCCCTGCCACCGCCGCCAAATAGTGCAAAAATGACCAAATCAACACCCCAACTGGGCTGCTCACGGGGAATTCCCAGGGACCACCGACTCCTAGTGCTCCAACAGTCCTTCACCTTAATTGGTTTAACTTTGCCCCGCCCCCTCCTCTGATTGGCCGAAACTTTATTTGGCTTTACTCATCAACCGTTTGTCGTACAAACTTCTGGGTGGTGTCAATTGACTTGATTAAGAGTCCTTAACCTTAATTGGTTTAACTTCTCCCCGCCCCCTCCTATGATTGGCCGAAACTTTATTTGGCTTTACTCATCAACCGTTTGTCGTACACACTTGTGGGTGGAACCAATGCCACTTACTGGCCTCTTTGTGTACACTGTGACCTGACGCTTATCTCCCGATTAGGGAGTCTTACTGGTTAACGTAATTTGAAGTATCTTAGATTTCAGCTTGTTTCTACTCTACAGCCAAATGCCAAAAAGTCCCCCTTGCACTCAACAAACCTACTACGCCACAGTAACCAACCAAGCCAGGGGTCTCCAACATTTTCAGGCCAAGGACCCCTTAGTTGAGAAGGTAATGAAGCTATAAGGACCCCCCACAACCTGTTCATAGATTCCATAGTTTCTTCGTTTGACAGCACAATCATCAGTGTATTATGGATTCATGTCAATTTGTGTTTTCAGATATTTAACCACTTGAACCGTCGGTTTTGGGGTGAACTACTCCTTTAAGGGATATAAATATACATTTCTCCTCCGAATAGGGAACATGCGAGGGTTGAAGTTGTCCATTTAAAAATAATGATCCTATCACACAAAGACCCCCCCCCTGTAGTGACTCTGAGGACCCCCTGTTGAAGACACACACACACACACACACACACACACACACACACACACACACACACACACACACACACACACACACACACACACACCCTTACTGACCTGATCCAATGCTAACATGTGCAGTGTCGACCCGAGCGCAGCGTTCCTGGTTTTATTGCTGGATTCAGCTAATCTCACCCCCCCCCCCCCCCTGCTAACCCCCCCTTCCCTCTCCTTCCCCCCTCTGCCCCCCCCCCCCCCGCGCCACCACTGCAGTGTTTTAGTTGTTCCAGCAGCGCGCAGAGCCCTTAATGTTGTTGGCATAGCTGTGAAGATCTGCACAAACACACACGCACACGCACGCACACACACACACACACACACACACACACTCACGCGCACACACACGCACGCACACACAACACACACACACACACCACACACACTCACGCACGCACGCACACACACACACACACACACACACACACACACACACACACACACACACACACACACACACACACACACACACACACACACACACACACACATTGCTCAACCATCTCCTTCACTGCCCCCCCCCCTCCCCCCCCCCTCCTATGAGGCCCCCGTTCTGCAAAGCTCTTCCAAAATCCTAACGCTTTTCTGAAAATAACTTGTCTTTCTAAGTTTCTATGTACTTTTTCATGTCAAGGACCCCCACAATTATATGTATTTAACCCATATAGGCCTAGAATTATTGAATGCTTTAGGCTATTGAAAAACAGCGCGGCACTCGGTGCCGGCGCTGTGAGCTTGTATATCTGCTATTTTGAGTGCCGCGCTGTGAGCTTGTATATCTGCTATTTTTCAATAGTTAAAGCATTAAAAATAATGAAACACAATAAGGTGTACCCGTTCTAAATGGGGGTAAAAATGTTTGCTATATGGCCAGCCAGGGCGCCTGATGGAGGGGAAAGGAACTGGTTGGAATAACGTGTTCCTTCCACGCGCTACGTCCAAACCGGGGAAATCCCCCCATGTCAGGTGATAAGAAGCGACTTGGCACTCCTCATGCATTGAAGGAAGCATGAGGTCAGTCCGTTGTCTCCCCCAGGCGCGGCAGAGGGAGAGCAGAGCCCAGGATTACATAGGCAATTGGCATGCTATAAAATAATATAAAGCCTATACAGTATTATATTCAAAGATCTTCACAAATTGTCATGATAATAATAATAAAAAAAAATCTATAGTACAAGCTCGTAGCGCACAGTGTTGATTTCGTCGACTAAAACTATGACGAAAAAAATGTTTGTCCACTGCGTTTTTTCACAGACGAAAACTAATAAAAACAAATTAAAAGCTGTGATGACTAAAACTAAGACTAAATATATTGACAATTTCGTCAACCAGAATAAAAACTAGACTAAAACGTTAGGGAGGGACTAGTGGAGGAGAAAGT
>NC_137828.1:4316471-4318971 GCF_963921795.1 Nannobrachium achirus
CCCCAAAATCCCCAAAAGTCACTGCAGTATAGCAATTCAGTAGTTACTGATCAATTAAAGTTTGTTTACGGCTATCGGGATACTTGTGCCGAAGTATTGGAGTTGGGACTCATCTTTAGTAATGAGACCACAATATTCTTGTATTAGGGCAACCCCACGCTCTGCATGATCATTGACAACATTCATCGCCTTCACTACAGCCAGAGCATCTTGGTAGTCCACCCTGGGCTCCCACTCATCGGGATCAACGTCAAGGAAGTCATCTGGGAGATCCATCATTTTGAAAAGCACTTCAATGTTCTTCCTTGCAATTGTTCCAAGGTCAACAGTAATTATCTTCATATGCCCCTGTTCATGATTTTCATTTCCATCTTTCATGGCTCTCACCATCAGCCTCTTCGTTTGCGCGCTCACTTGACTGTCAAACAATGCAAGTCTGACGATCACTGGAGCCAAATAAATACCATAAGTGATTGGAAAACTTTTGAGAAGCAGCTTTAGACACCTCAGCATTTATTGATGAATATTCCAGCAACGATTTTAACAGCTGCCAAGTCATTTAGTGGAGCGCTGACAGCAACAGGTGCCATCATCCATGCCTTCACATAATTGCAAACTGCAAAAATGCACAAATCCATGCATGCTTTTTCTTCCCTGAAGGTCAGTTTGAATTGGCCATGAAACATCCAGATCTTCATACAATAAATAACCTTTGCCATCCAACGGGCATGATGGGTAGCTCCTGGAGCTCTGAACCGGATTCCTCGAGCAGCGAGGTATCCGGTTCATCAATAAATGCTGAGGTGTCTAAAGCTGCTTCTCAAAAGTTTTCCAATCACTTATGGTGAACAGGGGCATATGAAGAGAATTACTGTTGACCTTGGAACAATTGCAAGGAAGAACATTGAAGATTTTTTCCAAGGTGCTTTGAGTGGGAGCCCAGGGTGGACTACCAAGAAGCTCTGGCTGTAGTGAAGGCGATGAATGTTGTTAATGATCATGCAGAGTGTGGGGTTGCCATAATACAAGAATATTGTGGTCTCATTACTAAAGATGAGTCCCAACTCCAATACTTGCTGCAAATTGTGCAGGACTATCGGCACAAGTATCCCGATAGCCGTAAACAAACTTTAATTGATCAGTAACTACTGAATTGCTATACTGCAGTGACTTTCGGGGGGTTTTGGGGGGTAAACAAGGAAGTGGGGCTGTGTGCTTGGTGTGTGTTGTGAGTATGATTGAAGAGTGTGCAATAAATACATGTCATTGTGCACGTTAAATGAAAAATTGCAAATTGTCATTCTTTGCTTTGCTATTTCCTACAATACATTAATTCTGGTTTGACATATGACAAACATGTAATCAGATTTGTGTTTAGATTTGTAAGCTTAAAAAATATAATTTCTGTGCTTAGTATAAGAATAATGTGTAATGTATAACTTAAATGTGCCTGCAGTGCAATTCGATTTTGACCAATAAAATGTACAATCTTTGACTTGATTGAGCTACCTCTAAATATGCTTGAATTCAACCAAATTTTAACCAAAGCAGTTTTTTGTACATTGGAACATAATTGGGGGGTGAGACTCAAGAAAATCAAAAAAGGTAATTTAAGATCCACCCTAGGCAGCCTGGAACGGTTGTTCAAGTGCAGCTAAACTTGGCATGTTAGTAAACGAGCCACAATTAACAATAATGCATTGCTCCTGTGCAGCTGACCTGCGGAACCTGGGAATATACCATTCTGTCAAGATGGGGAGAATATAATTATAATACCTTGTTAAAGTGGCCATTTTGTTACATTTTGCATTTGTAGTTATACCAACATAATAACCAGCACAGATAGACAAAGAGACATTCATGGATTTATTTTTAAAAGTAACTTTTATTTTTCCCCCTGGACCCAGGGTATGGCAGCTGCATACCCCTGCCATACCCAATTGACACCCCTGATCTCTCTCTCTCTCTCTCTCTCTCTCTCTCTCTCTCTCTCTCTCTCTCTCTCTTTCTCTCTCTCTCTCTCTCTCTCTCTCCCTCTCCCTCTCCCTCTCTCTCTCTCTCTCTCTCTCTCTCTCTCTCTCTCTCTCTCTCTCTCTGTCCACTGGTAGAACGACAGAGAACAGAATATGAGGTGTTTTGTCAGAGAGTTTAACTCTGGCTGTGAAAGGCTTACGGCTCTGATCTTTACTCTACAAAAAGTCTTCTGAATCCAAAACGGATTTCTGAAAAAACGTAATGTGTTTGTATGATCAGTGGAGCTCAAACATTTTCATGTCAAGGACCGCTAGAATGATATGGGTTTGACCGGCGTCAGACCCCCACCCCCATCTCAAAGTATGTTCTTGCAGTGATGATCGTGACCTCTCCCCACAAGTAAAGATTTTAGTTAAAAAATGTTCGCTTAAAAAAATATATATCAGCTATAATTTCATCCCTAAGCTCCTTTGCCTTTTTTTTTCGATTTAAAAAAAAAAGAAAAGAAAAACAACACATTTTACAG
>NC_137828.1:4326471-4356426 GCF_963921795.1 Nannobrachium achirus
GACATTCACACTTCCCAGAGAAGTTGAAATTCCAGCGTCTGGACGAACAACATCTCACTTTTTAACTGAAGCTATTCCTCACAAAAAGTAAAGTAAAATGCCTGTAATATTGTTTTTCGTGATCATTAGAATGTCTAGAACATGTACATGTGTTATTATTGTGAAAATTATTCTCAAAATGCAAATTGGAGCATGATTTATGATTTATGGCTATAAAACCTTACAAAACAAACAAAACATTATTATTTTTTTAACATTACATTTTCCTGTGATTAGGACACCTACAACACCATCTGATTTTTTTCAATTTTTTTTGGCCAGTAGAAATTAATTCGGGCCTTGCAGGGCTAGAGAGAGTCCCAGCCCCAGCCTGAAGCCTCAAAATGTCTAGTATCTCCCTCGTGCCATAGGGATATCCCTTTGGAGTGATGGTTAAGATATTGGACTTTCACTTTTCCTGGGTTCGAAGCCTGTGTGGGGAGTTCGCAACACCTCCGTTACATATATATAGATATATACACATACACATACACATACATATACATGAGCATAAGAAGGATTTGGTTCCCTTGGCATCACAGGTATCTCCATATCTCCATATATGGGCATAAAAGGTATTGGCATCACAGGTATCTCCATATCTCCATATATGGGCATAAAAGGGATTGGCATCACAGGTAGCGCCATATCTCCATATATGGGCATAAAAGGGATTGGCATCACAGGTATCTCCATATCTCCATATATGGGCATAAAAGGGATTGGCATCACAGGGATGTCCATATATGGCAATAGGGATTTGGTTCCTGTGACATCACAGTGATGACAGAGCGTGATGTCAGAGTGTGAGAGTAAATCAACAAGAAAAGACAAGCGTTACCCGTCCGTCCGGATGGACGGACAGACACGGACAAGATGGGACATTTCTGATAGTAAACTGCGACCTACTGTCGCAAAAATATAAGGGGAGGGGAGGGGAGGGGGAAAGGGAAAGAATCACAGCATGATTGTTGTTGTTGTTGTTGTTGAAATTACAGGAAAAAAGCCACCGCTCTCATTTAGTGTAATTTCACTTTCATGTTTTGATGTTTTTATGCTCTTTGTTGATTGGCTGTGCCAGACGTTTCTTATCTCAATGGTCCAAAATGACATTTAATCAGGCTGTGGAAATGATTACCCGACAGAAAGCTGTGGGAAAGCTAAAGAAAAGAAACCTCTGCTTGTGCTGCAAGAACCCCTGCACGATAGCTGTTCTCTTTCTTTTTTCCACCTCTCCTTTTCGTTACGCTTGTTTTGGAAAAGTTCACACGAGACCGTTTGTTTTAAAATGTGTTTTGAATTCGCTCTGAAGCAGATCAGTGTGAAGTGAGTTCAGGGGCGTCACACCAAATTCTGGGCCCTGGGTACAAGGATTCACTGCGGGCCCCCCATGAATGTTAACTATTGAAAAATAGCAGATATACAAGCTCACAGCGCGGCACCGAGTGCCGCGCTGCGAGCTTGTAGATCTGCTATTTTTGGAAAATCAAGGACCCCCAACATGATATGTATTTGGCCACGGATCCCGATCTCAAAATATTTAGTTCCAAGGACCCCCAGAAGCAAAATTTGAGTTAGAAATGTTCGCTTAAAAAATACATATATTCAAAGATTTGCACACATTTTCACGCGACTTTTTCAAAAATAGCAGATCTACAAGCTCGCAGCGCGGCACTCGGTGCCGCGCTGTGAGCTTGTATATCTGCTATTTTTCACTGGTTAAAGCATTCAATAATTCTAGACATAAATGGGTTAACTCCACCTCGGACCATAACACTTACCGTAACACAACACTTACCTAACAGTTTCCTACAGCCTCCATGACTGTACAGGCAAAGCAAACGTGTAATTGACCATGTTTATATATAGGCTGTTGCCTGGCAATTTGTTCAACTTCTTCAACTACTTTTTCTACATAATCGGACGGATCCATGTTGATCACTTGACTGTAGAGATACAGTCAACAAATTTGCGTGATTTTGGACAAAATCTGTAGGAGTACTGGCCAAAAGTTAGTTGGCCTCCTGGTGGCGCTAGAACAGGCCCCTGTGAAAAATGTGGCGCAGAGGTTCTGAATTGGCATCCAGGGAGTGTGTGTGAACAGTTTGGCAGCGACCGGGCCAACGGCGCCGGAGATTAGCTGGTATGGACTTGATGGACGGACGCACACACACGCACGCACGCACGCACGCACGCACGCACGCACGCACGAACGGACGGACGCACGGACGCACGCACGGACGGACGCACGGACATGGACGAAAACATAGTTTCTCCCCATGCCTTTCGGCTGGTGGAGACAATAACATTCATCTAAGCATGTTTAGCTTGCTGCTTAGCAGAAATGACATTTTAAAATATATTTTCATGAACAGAAATGCCAGCTTCTCCATTACTCGCCGTTCAGGAGCTGTTATCCACCTGTTTCCACGGGTAAATGGTAAATGGTGCATTTATATAGCGCTTTTATCCAAATCGCTCTACATAGATTGTGCATTACATTCACCCATTCACGCACACATTCATACACCGGTGGCGGAGGAAACCATGCAAGGCACCAACCTGCTCACCGGGAGCAATGTGGGGTTCAGAGTCTTGCCCAAGGACCCTTCGACATTAACTCAGGGGGAGCCCGGATTCGAACTTCGTGCTCTAATAACGGTTTCTCTACCCCTGAGCCTTGCCGCCCCACGGGAGTTTACTGGAGATTGTTTGGACCACACTTCCGGTTTAACAGCAGACATACAAGCTCACGTCGCGTCGCAGATGCAGCCTGTTGTGAGCTTGTAAATCACACTCGGCTGCGGCGCCGGAAGCTCGGTACAGCGTCTGCGCAATGCACTATGGGGCGTTGGAAAGCCGTGGATAGCATTCAGTTGTCTGGCTACACGAGACTATTCAAGCTCTGTGAAGTTGGCACCCCATATGATGAAAACATATATAAAAATGGTGTCATTCTTTAGTGCTGAATTTGTGCTGAATTGTGCCGTAAATTTTGTGCTGGTATCACTGTTTAGTTATTCTACAAAACACCACTGTTCTGCTCCTATGTTCTACCATTATCTCCATCACCCTCTGCTGGCCACACCACTGTAATGCTGCTAAATCTGCTAATTCATAACCATATAAATATTTATAAATATATATAAAAACACAATTGATGATTTCAACGGCACAAATTAGAGCACATCCAGCACTAAAGAATGAGACCCTTTTTTCCCGATTTGGAGCCAAAAATTAAAATTGGGGGTGCAAGGCTCAGCAAAACTATAACTTGAAATATCTCAAAAATGATACCAGCACAATTTATAAAATTTATGGCACAATTCAGCACAAATTCAGCACTAAATACTGACACCATTTTTATATATGTTTTCATCATATGGGGTGCCAACTTCACGCAGGTGACTATTCAGGGTTGACCCGCTGGCTATGGGTGTTGTTATGCCTCTGTCACCCTGTGTGACTCCTGTTGATAATCACCTGTTACCGTCATCACACCACGGCAATGAGGCATGCAGTATGTGACTGCAGGGAGCACATGTGTGTGTGTGTGCGTGAGTATGCATGTACTGAGTCTGACAAACTGAGACACTGTGTGTGTGTGTGTGTGTGTGTGTGTGTGTGAGAAGAGAGACAGTGTGTGTGTGTGTGTGTGTGTGTGTGTGTGTGTGTGAGAAGAGAGACAGTGTGTGTGTGTGTGTGTGTGTGTGTGTGTGTGTGTGTGTGTGTGTGTGTGTGTGTGTGTGTGTGTGTGTGTGTGTGTGTGTGTGTGTGTGTGAGAGTTTGCATGTTCACAGTACACGGGAATGTGTGGCACGGCCCTCCCAGAGGTATCCCATGGTGAGGGGATACTCTCCCCCCCCCCCCCCCCCCCCCCGGCCCTTTGATGTCTGCGGGGTCCCACAGACCCTCCTCTCAGCGACCCGGGATGGGGTGGGGGGGGGGTGGGGGGGGGGGCATAGTTACACCCAACGCCCGGCAACCTCTCCCCTACTGACCCCCCAATACCCTGCCCTCCCCCTCCCAAACTTTCCTCTAATCAGTGACTTAACTTTACCCCATAAAAAAATGCATCCATGTTAACTCATTTCTAGCCGATCCCGAGTATACTCATGAAAAATACTCAAGTATTTAGAGTGCCGATCCCGAGTATACTCGCGAAAAATACTGTATATAGAGTAACGCTGGCATTCTTACCCTATAAACCGGCGGAAGGTCTGGGCACGATCGGCCTCGCCGATTCATCATCATCACGGATCCACGTGCACAAAATAGTAATCCCATAACATGGAGGCCGACGGCCGATCTCATCTTTAATGTCCATTTTCTCCAAACAACACTTTTAAAGCCAAGGATGGCATTAGATTCTCGCTACAAAAACATAATAACAAAGGCATCGATCGGCCATTTTAGGATCGGCATGGGATGACGACCGCTCCCGTTGAATGACGTCATGACGTCAACCCGGAAGTGTTTACGCAATGGACTTCTGGCCTTCAAAATAAGACAATGGATGCGTATAGGAGCCTGTGAGAGGCACGCTAGACATTTAACCTGTTCATGTCTGGAGCACTAAATGGGCTAAAGGAGTAGTTCAACACCAAGATGGCTTTTCTTCTATTGATTACTCACACTATGGAGATTTGAGTTCAAAATTTGTTTTTTTGTATTTGTCGCATTCCTAAGACAAAAATGTTATTAAAGTAAATTTACCCCCATTGATTCCGGATGGGGACCCAAATGCATTTGGGTCCCCATCCGGAATCATGGGGGTAAATTTACTGTAATACATTCTTTTGTCTTAGGAATGTAACAAAAAACTCAAAATATTATTGAACTCAAGTCTCCATGGTGTGAGTAATCAATAGAAGAAAAGCCATTTTGGGGGTGAACTACTCCTTTAAACGGAAGCACAGAAGCGTGCGTGCGTTCATACGTAATTGTCGCGGGAAATGTGGTCACCCAGCGGTATTACGCATTAGATCTGGCCGAACTGTCAAATACGTCCGCACTCTCTCCTTCTACACTCTGTGTGTGTGTGTGTGTGTGTGTGTGTGTGTGTGTGTGTGTGTGTGTGTGTGTGTGTGTGTGTGTGTGTGTGTGTGTGTGTGTGTCTCTCTCTCTCAGGTCTCTTTGATCTTAGTGAAAGGGTTGGGAGCTTTAAAGCGCTTCTGGTTTCCGCTGTCAGGAGTCTCTCAGTACCACCCCCCCCCCCCCCCTCCAACCCCGACCCCCCTCCCTCTGGTTTAGACTTTCAGGTGGCAGGTTCATACCAAGAGAGAGAGAGAGAGAGAGAGAGAGAGAGAGAGAGAGAGAGAGAGAGAGAATAGAAGTTATATGGGGGTTTGAGGAGAGATGGCATGGGGGGGGGGTTCCAACCTGTCTTTCTTCTTGGCCAGTAGAGTCCTTGTTGACACCTGACTGACTGAGAACACCCCCCCCCCCCCTCCCCACACACACACACCCAAACCTCACAGGGGCGTCAATTGGGTATGGCAGGGGTATGCAGCTGCCATACCCTGGGTCCAGGGGGGAAAATAAAAGTTACTTTTAAATATAAATCCATGAATGTCTATCTGTGCTGGTTATTATGTTGTTAAATTACAGTAAAATAACTACAAATGCAAAATAGTTACAAAATGGTCACTTCAACAATGTATTATAATTATATTCTCCCCATCTTGACAGAATGGTATATTCCCAGGTTCCGCAGGTCAGCTGCACAGGTGCAATGCATTATTGTTAATTGTGGCACGTTTCCTAACATGCCAAGTTTAGCTGCACTTGAACAACCGTTCCAGGCTGCCATATCCAGCCCAAGAAACCCTAGAAACGGGGGGGAAAGTTTTAATGTACTTCTTAAAATAAATGTATTGCACGTGCGCCTTCGCGCGCGTGCAAGACACCAGTCATGTTGCCATACCTTAGCTTTTTCTGAACTGTCGCCCCTGAAACCTCAACCTCTAACCCTAACCCTCTTCTCTTGAATGAGAAATATTCCACCTCTTCCTGGTTGATTGGTTGAAGACTGTTTTTTTTACAAAACAGCGCCTCCTAACCCTAATAGGCTAGTCAATCTGAGGTTTGACCCAAAAGAAATTGCAATAGTAATGGTTCAAGGTTTTTTATGATCCTTAGAGTCATCCAAAACACATGTTAAAAATCTTCCAAAATATTCTTAGTGGATCAAGGTGAATTCAGAGGGTTCACGTTTGGGTCCCTTCACTTACTATACAGGAAAAAATACCCTCCAAAAAATCTTCTTTAAGTAGCATGTGAGGGGTTTTGCACGAAAAACATTACCCGGGCTAAAAAGGGACACAGCAAAACTGAGCTGACCCCAGAAAAGTGATGACTCATCACTAAACCATAGTATCGGGGGTCAGTTTTTAGTCCGAGGAATGTTTTTAGTGCAAAACAAATGCTTGGAATGGAATTAGAATCATGAAAAACCCCTAGTTAGACCCCTCACATCCTACTTAAAGAGGATTTTTTGGGAGGTATTTTTTTCCTGCATATAGTAAGTGAAGGGACCCAAACTTGAATCCCCTGAATTCACCTTGATCCACTAAGAATAAAATGGAAAACTTTTAATATGTTATTTGGATGACCCTAAGGATCATAAAAAACCTTGAACCATTACTAGTGCAATTTATTTTGGGTCCGGCCCTTTTTTTGCTTAGATTGACTGGCCTATAACCCACCCTAGGTTTGACTTCTCTGTTGGTTTCCATATGGAAAGTCCATCCGTTTTAAAGACACGTTAGATACGTTTATAAACCTCTGTAGGAAACACAGAGGATCCAGTCTATAAAAGAGAGCTTCCACTTAACTGTCCCTCAACTCCCATTTTATGTGTTTTTTCTGGAACCAAACACGCAGTTTCAGTTCAACTCTGTAGAAGTGAACATGAGTAGCAATCTCTACCATGAACAGCCGATCTACAAGCACACAACGCCTCGCACCGCGAGGCGTTGTGTGCTTGTAGATCTGCTGTTTTCACTACTTTTGTGCGACGGCCTTGTATGATGAAGCAGGGCTTTGCTTTGCGAAGAAATTTACAAATGTCAAACTTGGAGATATGAGGTTTCTGCCCGACAGTGACGATTTACTTTGTTGGCTGCCCAGCCCCCAAAATGGAACGAAGGCCGACATTTAATTTATATATTTTTTTCCTAATGGCCGGCCTGGACCGGCCGGGAATGAACCGGCCGTTCGGGAGTTGGCCCGCTTTTCCCCATGGCCAGCACGTCCCTGCTGCAGTAGTTTGATTGTTTCACGCTCCAGCTGCTGCGCTGCCTCTGTACGTTGGTCCGCTCCGCTGTGTCAACACAATGATACCCTCTGTACTCCGCCGCCGTGATGTCATCAACCCTCGCCAACAGCTGGAACATTTGACACACAACCAGAAGCTGCTATGTGTGCATTTAGAGCCCTGTAGGCTACCGTGGATGTGATCTGGCATTATTATAGCCTACTCCCAAGAAAGAATCAAGGACACGTGTGCACGCTGAAATGTGCACAGCACAGCACGCACGAACATACACGCGCACGCACGCACACACACCCCTCATTGAAACCACAGAAAAAAAACCTTGTTGGAATCATATTTACATGTGGAAAGTATGCTGTCATTTGGTGAAGGGGGGGCAGACTGCCCCGTGTAAACATGCAATGTCTCAAAACACAGGCGGTGGCAGAGAGAGAGAGAGAGAGAGAGAGAGAGAGAGAGAGAGAGAGAGAGAGAGAGAGAGAGAGAGAAAAAAAAGTTTCCATATGCTGTGATGCCTGATTTCTGTACGATTTTCTGTACTATGAAAAGCTGCAGCTCATGTGCGTCAGTCAGTCAGTTAGTCACGCTTCATGTCACGCTCCATATATGGCCAAGACGGAATTCATTTGCAAGTTTCAAGAACAGACTAACTGAGCTCCAGTTAAGTGAAAAGGACCTTTTCTTTGACGATGGCTGGCCAGATTGCTGACATAGAAACATGGGGTTTTTCAAAAAACCTTAGAAGGATTCAAAAGACACTTGTAGAATCGGGTCAAAATTCTAATTTTCACGATTTTTCAAAAATAGCAGATCTACGAGCTCACAGTGCGGCACTCGGTGCCGCGCTGTGAGCTTGTATATCTGCTATTTTTCACTGGTCAAAGCATTCAATAATTCAAGGCCTAAATTGGTTAAAGCAATGCCAAAAAGGGATCCCATTCAGAACGTACTGGTGCTCTTTGTATCTTTATCTTCTCATCATTATGACCATGAGTGTTGGGTTGACCCTCATGCACGTGTGTGTGTGTGTGTGTGTGTGTGTGTGTGTGTGTGTGTGTGTGTGTGTGTGTGTGTGTGTGTGTGTGTGTGTGTGTGTGTGTGTGTGTGTGTGTGTGTGTGTGTGTGTGTGTGTGTGTGTGTGCATGTAATGATCTGCATGATCAGTCATGTGACATCAAAGTCAGTGTCACAATGCAGCCGTGTTGACTGTAAATGAGGCGTGTAGCATGCAGGTACACACACACACACACACACACACACACACACACACACACACACACACCGTGTGTGTGATAAAAATAAAATGGTAAATGGTGCATTTATATAGCGCTTTTAATCCAAAGCGCTTTACATAGATTGTGCATTACATTCACCCATTCACACACGGAGGAAGCCATGCAAGGCACCAACCTACTCACCGGAGGCAATTAGGGGTTCAGAGTCTTGCCCAAGGACCCTTCGACATTAACTCAGGGGGAGCCCGGATTCGAACTGGGAACCCTTCGGGATTTATACCCTTCGTGCTCTAATACCAGTTTCTCTACCCCTGAGCTATGCCGCCCCTAGCTCAGTGATGGAGGACGGGTTCATGAGGGGTCAGGAGGGTAGAGCAGCCGTCACCGTCACCGTACTTAAGTACAATTTTGAGTTATTTGTACTTTACTTGAGTATTTCCAATTTCCAATACTTTTACTTCTACTCCACTACATCTCGGATCCAAATATTGTAGCTCACGACGCGTCGTGAGCTTTAATTTTGGTACTTTAAGTGCATTTTGATACCTATACTTTCATACTTTTACTCAAGTACATTTTGAATTCTGGACTCTTACTTGTAACAGAGTATTTCTATATTGCAGTATTGATACTTTTACTTTTAAAATGTGAGTAGTTTTTCCACCACTGTGTGTTAGCTACAGCCCACAGAACATGGCGATGTTTTGACCACCGTAAAAGGTCTTATTAGGGATGTTCCTTTTAGGCAGGGTGTTTAACTGTACTTGTACTGTTCTCCATTTATATTGTATTGACTATACTTGTACTGTTCTCCATTTTTGTCCAATAAAATAATCAATCAACCAATCAAAAACCAGATGAGCAACAGGGGGAAAACAACAGAGAAACAGACATTTTTAGCGAGATGTTTTGTAAACTTGACCTTTCACACTCTGTACTTGGTCTGCTCTTTTTTTTACCTCTACTGCTCTACACCAAACCTATTTAAGTATAAACATTAGCAGATTGCAGGCTGAGGTCCTTTTAGTATCAAATTCAACTTGTAGGAGCTGAGGTTACATTCAGTCCCACAGATAAACATTGCAAAAGCTGATCTAGCTTGTAGATCGGCAAAGCCGATACGGATCAAAGCCGATACAGGCATTATCGGCCGATCGCGATCACTCACCGATCAATCGGCACATCTCTACTTTTTGTGGGTAGTTTTTATGTTTTTTTCGTGCCAATGTGTTCCTACGATGTGAAACCAAGAAAAGATGACTTCAAACAAAACATGAGGGGGGGAAGAGAACTGGTCCAAGCTGGTTCTGAGACCAACACACTCTTTTAATTGGCTGAAGAGGAACAAACTCTTTTAATTGGCTGAGAGGAACAAACTCTTTAATTGGCTGAGAGGAACAAACTCTTTTAATTGGCTGAGAGGAACAAACTCTTTTAATTGGCTAAGAGGAGACCAAGAAACTCTTTTAATTGGCTAAGAGGGGCGTGGATAAATCCTCATATCAGACACACATTAACAGGACCAGAGATTACAGTGAATTAGACTCTCCTCTCCTCTCCTCTCCTCTCCTCTCCTCTCCTCTCCTCTCCTCTCCTCTCCTCTCCTCTCCTCTCCTCTCCTCTCTTCCTCCTCTCCTCTCCTCTCCCCTCCTCTCCTCTCCCCTCCTCTCCTCTCCTCTCCTCTCCTCTCCCTGGTCTACTGTGACAAAACACGAGAGAGAGGAGAGGAAAGGAGAGGAGAGCGAAATAAGAAAATGAAGAGGCGAGGAAGGGAAAGAGTTTAAGAGAGAGAGAGAGAGAGGTAGACAGACAGACAGAGAGAGAGCGGTAGAGAGACCTGTGGTCCCAGTCTCAAGGATGACCTTGAGGAGGCCAGTGGAGGAACATCCCAATTACCACCCCCCCCCCCCCCTGTCTGCACCCCCCCCCACCCTACACCCCCCCCCTGTCCCTTCCAGCTCTAATGAAAGAGCTCAGAGCCACACACACACACACACACACACACACACACACACACACACACACACACACACACACACACACACACACACACACACACACACACACACACACACACAGAGAGACAATAACCGGACTCTGAAGTGGTCTCAGAGTTCAAGAGTTCTTAACTCTCAAGGCGTTATACTTGCGCTACGCACACACATAGGACACGCTTTACTCACTAAATCTCACACACACACACACACACACACACACACACACACACACACACACACACACACACACACACACACACACACACACACACATACTCTGTGTAATTAGCCCGGTGGGAGCGATAAGGTGGATGATGTTTGGGGTTGGTTGAGTGTTTTAAGACAGGAACTGGCTGTAAGGGTCTTCAACAGGGGGTCCGGGACCCCTAGGGGGTCCTTAGAGTTACTACAGGGGGGCCACCAAATCCTTATGTGATATAGGATCATTATTTTAAATGAACAACTTGAACCATCGCGTCTCTATTCCAAGGAGAGCTTTAGCCAAAAGTAGCAGATCTACAAGCTCTCAACGGCTATTTTATAGGCTATTAACCCTTCTGTTGCCAACCCAGAGTTTCCCGAGTTTGGGAAGTTTTTTTCAAAATGTTTTTTAGACCTCCAACAATGTACTAGGCATGATCGCGATCGCGAAATTGCATGTTCCCCATACCGACCCCATATTTCAAACATGGCAGCCATGTTTGTTTACATTTGACGAAAACATAATGGCTGCTATATCATGAATGCATGAACGGATTTCCAAGCAGATTTTTTTTTTCTTTTTTGAAAGCTGTGAACAGCGTGCACACACGTGGTGCATGATTAGGCAATGGACGTGCACGATCCGTGCACTACACTGTAAAAAATAAAAGTTGGGAAAACTCAAAATTTTAAGGCAACAAACTTCAGAAAACTTTTAAGTTAGACAATCAAACATAAAACTTTAAGTTTTGCTTAAATTGGTTTAGTTGGTTTATCTTAACATTTTAACTGTTCTGCCGCCGTTGACAGTCCTCACCGTCATTGAAAGGGTTAATACCATGGCGCCGTTGACGGTGAGGACTGTGAATCTTACTGTATATACAGTAAAGATATTATTACTTACTTAATGTCGCTCCGGTCTCCGCTCGCATCGGTAATGTCGGCGATTTGTTTACAACGCACGTTGGGCGTGCACGCGAAGTGAAGCTCCTCAATGTTAAGTCAATGGAGAGGCCCATAAAGAAACTTCATTTAAACAAAATAGCCATTTTGAGACATTTTGCAGCAGATCTAAATGTAAACAAAGGCACAAGGCAGGGCGCAGCCATCTTCATCTTCTTGTCCCACACTGTCATGTGACTAGATGACGTAATCGTTGCCGTCAAGTGATAATCCAAAAAAACAAAAACAACCCCCTTCCAGCCCTTCAAAATAATAGCGGCGGCCTATGGAGGAAACCGCGTGGCACCGAGGCACCAAGCAACCTTCAGATTAAGAGGCACTAATTGTGTTAAGTTGCCTCAGCTTTTATAATTTTTGCTTAACTTAAAATTCTAAGTTGACCTAAACTTAAAAGTTTTCTGAAGTTTGTTGCCTTAAAATGTTGAGTTTTCCCAACTTTTTATTTTTTACAGTGTATGAATTACATGGAAGTCTATGGAGACCATGGCATCTTGGACCTTCAAAGACATTTAATTGATTACAACAAATGTGTTTAACTCATATGCTGCCAAAAAAATACCCCTTTGTACCCCCTTCCCTGCCATGCCCGAGGAACCCGAAGATTTAATAAACTTAATTAAAAACATTTTTTTTATCGAAGCGGAACTAAAATAGGCCGGAACTAATGCTCCGTGATCGGTTTCCACACGGACACATTATTGAGCGGACCACTTATCATTGAGACCCTAAACCGGAAGCGATGGTCCGTCCTCTATTTTGGCCCGTAAGCTTTCTGTATAAACACCACGGCTTACAGATGGAGAACAAATTGATCAATTTTCAAAATTTCAACGGATTTGAAATCGGAACATCTCTAACAACGTAATTTCAGTCCATTATATCTCCCCTATAATTGGTATTGTGTTTAATATCATTTGTATCGTTGATTAGTCACCTTTACGACGAGGTACAGCATGTAAGCATCGGGCATTCGTGCAATGAGCAGCACAGCTGAGCGTGTGGGTAGCACCCCCAAAAGATGTGCCAAAATGGCCTGTAATACTGTTCTGCTGGCATTTACTCTGGTTTGGGGCTTCCCTCATACAGAGTTTAAAATGAACAAAGTGTAAAAATGGACAATATGTGTTGTTTTTCTTGTCCTTATTAATGTGGGAGAGTGCAATCATTCAATGCACCAATACGCAACAAAGGTGAACACCAACAGGACACTATTGCAGGCCATTGGCAAATTTGTTTGGCTGTGTTGCTCATTCCACGAATGGCAGATTCTTACAAGCTGTACACAACTGTGGTTGGCTACATTAAAAACGGTGACGAGTCAGCCTATAGGGGTGAGGTGGCAGCCCTTGTAGACTGGTGCACCTCGCATAACTTGCTACTAAACTTAGCTAAGACCAAGGAAATGATTATTGATTTTCGGAAAAACAAGACAGTGCTCTCCCCCCTGGTCATTAGTGACCAGTCTGTTGAAAAAGTCAATAGTTAGTACTATCAAAACCTCCACCAGCTGTCCGTCAGTCCCTCCGTCAGTCTGTCTGTCACACGTCACACGTCACACTTTTGCAAACATACTCCTTGTCTGCCAAATCACAACCTCCACCCATCAATTCACACATAACCTTCTTATAGCGCCACCATGAGGCCGAACACATTTTTGGACACATCTCCTACAATCTTTGTCCTAACATCACGCAAATCGGTACACAGTATGTCTACACTCATGTCATCAACATGGATCTGTCTCATATAGCGCCACCATCAGGCCGATTTTTTGAAACACATTTTTGGACACTGCTCCTACACATTTTGCCCTAAAATCACGCAAATCGGTACACAGTTTGTCTACACTCATCTCATCAATATGCATCTGTCCCATATAGCGCCACCAACAGGCCAATTTTTTCAAACACATTTTTGGACACTGCTCCTACAAATTTTGCCCTAAAATCACGCTGCGACCTGATGGTCGCTTATCTCCCTATAGTGTGTGCCAGCGGCTACGTCATTGTAGTCCTTAGCGGCCATTTCTTGGGTCAAAACACAGGTGTTTCAATTGTTTGATTGCATAGAACTAATGCTATAGTCTAATCCAGGGATGTCAAACATACGGCCCGCGGGCCGAATCCGGCCCGCGAGATGATTCAATCCGGCCCCCCAGGCTAGAGCATACATTTCTGAGCATTTAGAAAAAAAAGTAAGTCTCTAGCCCATTCCTGTCAAGAGTTATGATTGTTTTAAGAATTAACCTAACTAATGTCTGTACACTGCAGGCTAGACAGGAAGAAAAACAGAGCGAACATGTGCGCGAGTGTGCATGCCATCCGATCCGCGACTGGTTCGGCCCTCATCAAGTCGCCTTTCATCCAATGCGGCCCTCACCCCAAGATGAGTTCGACACCCCTGGTCTAATCAGAACACCTGTGTAAGTCTGTGTTTACCCAAGAAATGGCCGCTCTTAGAACAACATTTGGCACACCCTATTAGGGAGTCTTACTGGTATTAAATTCCTTGGCACCACTATTTGCCACTCACTGAAATGGGAGGTTAACACTAGGAGTATCCACCAGAGGCTTCACTTCTTGCGTCAGCTAAAGAAGTTTGGTGTGAGTGCGGAGGCGATGGTTCACTTCTACAGAGCTAGTGTGTCCATATATACGCCAAAATGACCGCGCAGCAAGACCTTATCGCATACTTAATAAGAGATAATTTTATCAGGTGTTACTGAACAGCATCTTGTGTGTGTATAAGATGTATTTGCCGCATCGGAGGCCATGCTAGGCCAACGCAGTCAGAGCCTCTGGTTTCTGCAATTCACAAGTGAACTCACTCTCTCTCTCTCTCTCTCTCTCTCTCTCTCTCTCTCTCTCTCTCTCTCTCTCTCTCTCTCATTAAGCTGTGTTTGATGTTAGGATCGGTCCCGGGAACAGTTAGGAATGCACAGCAGAGGCAGGGTTTACTGTCACAATGCATCTGTCCTGGCTCCACACCGCTGTGGCACGCACGCACGCACGCACGCACGCACACACGCACACAGGCACGAAAGTTTTCTTGAATTTCACGGACAGTCGAACAAGCTCTGTGAACTCTGACCTTGACCTTGACAAAGACGACGGCCTTAAACACGAGATACGTCTTTAACATTTAGGCCTAGAATTTTTTTTTTAAACATTTGTTTTTGGGGCTTTTTATGCCTTTATTGATAGGACCGTAGACTGACAGGAAACGGGGAGAGAGATTTTCAAAAAACCTTAGAAGGATTCAAAAGACACTTATAGAATCATGTCAAGATTGTAATTTTCAAGATTTTTCAAAAATAGCAGATCTACAAGCTCGCAGTGCGGCACTCGGTGCAGCGCTTTGAGCTTTTATAATCTGCTATTTAGCTTTTATAATCTGCTATTTTTCAGTAGTTAAAGCATAAAATAATAATACACAATCATGTGCACCCGTTCTAAATGGGTTAAACAAACGAGACACATCTTTAAATCCCTCCATTTTTGCTGTTTTTTTTTTGTTTTATCTCCACATTCACATTTCACTGGCTGTGGTTGTCGCTAACCGGTGTTAGTTCTAGCACTAGTGTAGTGGTTAGTTTGAACACTTTTAGGTTTTAGAAACGTTTTTTTACCGATTAGGTGCATGGTCTACCTATGATATTGTTTTTCTAGACTGAAATTCCTATGCATTTGTTGTATTGTTGTTGATGTACTGACATATTATCTTGCTTATTAGGCTATAGTGATACCTGCTTATTGTAAATCGCTTTGTGATTGATTGATTGATTGATTGATTGATTGATTGATTGATTGACGAATTTATTAGAAGTTTGCAATAGAAAAAAGTACAGTTTCATGACAGTACAAATCATTATTTTGAAGGAGGCTAGGGATTTGCTCTCCTTCAAGGCTTGTGGAAGGGTGTTCCACATGTTGATGGTGTAGCAGGAGAACGAGTTAGAGCCTTGTTTAGTGTTAAATCTACGTTGATGATGATTAGTGGAGCTGCCTCTGGTGTTGTGATCGTGAACATCCTTGACCTTTAAGAAGTAGTTTGTCAGGTACATGGGTATCTTGGAGGTGTAGTGTATCTTGTACACCAGGCCCATTGCAAGATGCTTTGGATTAAAAGCGTCTGCTAAATGCCTAAACTGTAAATTGTAACGCGCGCCTGTGTGCGCCTGGCGCCGCCGGTGTGTGTTGGTTCATTGAAAATAATGGTGGCGTCTGTTTTGACGTGCGCCGTCCGCAACCAATGTGTGTTCCCCTTTACTTTTCAGGTTCAAATAAAAGAAAACCTCAGAAGTAGCAGATCAAAAGCTCCAGCCGTACAAAGCTGGAGACGCTCTTGTGTAAAATGTTCTCTTATCTTAGTTTTAGTTCAAACTCTGGCTGCTGCATCTTGAACAGGTGGTACTGTAGACTGTCAGTTGTTCTTGTTGGCAGACCAGAGAGAAGTGCATCGCGGTAATACAGGCCGGGGGAAGACAAAATCGTGGATCAACGCTTTTGCGTCTAAGTCGCGCAATATCTCTAAAAAAAAAAACATGTCCGTGTCTCCGGACAACATCACCGCTGAGTGGCTGTCAGGACGCAATGGGTGGAGTCGGGGGGAAAGCGAAGATCGCTTCAGTTAGATTTTTCCCAACTGGGGGCAAAGATTCCGAAGTAACCGGTCGTGACGTTCGCGACGTGGCTGTTCGTGCGTCGCCTCGTCTTTGCATTCACTTTGTATGTAATCGCGCCACTCCAACCATCCAAGATAGATAGATAGATAGATAGATAGATAGATAGATAGATAGATACCTTTATTATCCCAAGGGAGAAAATCAGTTGCCCAGAGGCCGCACAGCAGTATAAGGTTATTTACAAAGTTACAGAGAAGTAAGAAAAAAGATTAAAAAAAACTAAAAAATAAACAGAGTACAGTAAGAGCAAGGTACGTCAAGAAAGGGAACAAATAATATATATATATATAATATATATATATATATATATATATATATATATATATATACATAAAGTGTCCTTAGGCACATTTTCAATATAGTACAGTGCCCAAATCAAAGTGACCATAACAGTCAATGCTAGTTAGTGCAACAAGTATCTCACCATAATGTCAAACACAAGCAAAACATACTCAAAACTACTAACACAACCTGATAGTGCAGAGTGTCCAAAGGTCAGAGCGATAAAAACAACTAGAAAAAGAAAGAAACAAGTGAGGGTGACGCAGCAAGACGCACAAGAGCACCCTCCCTGGAAGGTCCTTAGAGGTTCCAGTAAGTTCCAGTAAGTTCCAGTAAGTTCCAGTAAGAAAGGCTACCGTCGTCCTACGTTAGGAAGGTAGTCCTCTTCAATCGACCGTTGTGTGTCTCGTTCTACAGCTTGAGAGCAGCCGGTACAAAAGACTTTCCTAGTCTCTCGCATCTCCGCCCTGGGTAGGCAAAACGGTCATTTCCTATCTTACTCCAGTAACTGAAGATCTCCAGATGGAGGGTTTGTAAGATGTATCCAGGTTTGTAACTCTATGTATTCCCTCTCTCTCTCTCTCCCCCCCCCCCCCCCCCCCAGGCCTCCCGGTCTGGCCGGAAGCCCCGCCTTCTCGGACATCTCGCTGATCCGCATCTCCCCCCAGAGGAACCCCCCCTCGGTGGGGGCGGAGTCCCCCTTCCACCCGCCCCACCCCTACATCAACCCTTATATGGACTACATCCGCTCGCTGCACAGCAGCCCCTCCCTCTCTGTGCTGTCGGCCGCCCGCGGCCTGAGTCCTGCTGACGGTAAATATTATATCAATGTCAATGTGTGTGTGTGTGTGTGTGTGTGTGTGTGTGTGTGTGTGTGTGTGTGTGTGTGTGTGTGTGTGTGTGTGTGTGTGTGTGTGTGTGTGTGTGTGTGTGTGTGTGTGTGTTCTTCTTCTTCTGCTTGGGTTTATTGGCGGATTGCAAACAAACGTGTGCATTACCGACACCTACATCTAACTACTAGTAAGACGTTGCCTGGTTAATAAACCAGACCGAACACAACAACACCCCCTGGCGGTAGTGGTGTTGTAGCGCGGTCTGGCACCGATCCATTGAGATTCTATTTCCCTCAAACAGCTTCAAGGGTTGGCCAATCAGGGTTGTATGCTTGGGGCACGTGGTTTCTGTAGGCTTGGGGCACGTGGTTTGGGGCAAACCCCAGAAATGAAAACTCCTCCTGAAATCCCAGACTCTCTTCCCAAAACGAAGTGTGTGATAGAGGCTGGCAACGCCAGGCAAAGTAAGACACCTCAGGGCGACAATTCTTGGCCATCTGGCCAGTGATGTATATCGGACCAGTTGACCAATCTCAACAGTGCCTGTTGAGATTGGCAGAACATGCCCATATATGGGCATTACCAAATATGGGCAGATATGCCCTTAACCCGGGTACACATTTTAGTGTATGGGAGGGGCTTACAGTACATGTACAGTATGTATCAACATATTTGTTTTTGTAGGCTAATTTCTGATTTGGGCCTAACTTTAGGTTAGGCCTAAATGGGTTTATAATGATGACATCGGGACAGGGATCTCCATATATGGGCATATAACGGACAAGGATGTAATTCATTTGCAAGTGTGATCTGGGAATGCCCATAAATGGGCATGTTCTGACATCACATTGTAGACTATATATGGGCATAAAATATATGGGCTTAAAAGGGACCTGAAGCCAGAGTGTGATGTCAGAGCAGCAAACCCATTCTGTTAAGAGTGGTTCCCCTGAGGTCAGAGCATGATGTCAGAGTGATGTCACAGTGACAAGGGAACCAATAGACTATAACATGTGTGCTGGCTGACTGACTGACTGACTGACTGACTGACTGACTGACTGACTGACTGACTGACTCAGACTGACTGACTGACTGACTGACTGACTGACTGACTGACTGACTGACTGACGGAGACAAGCTGCGACATTTCTCATGGTATACTGCATGCAACCTTCGGTCTGTCTGCCGTCTATCTGCACTGCAGTCCTCTGACATCACAGTACTGACATCACAGATGTATGGGCATACAGATCTGCCCAACGGGCACTCCAACATGGAACACCATATATGGGCATAAAGATCTGACCAACGGCACTCCAACATAGAACACCATATATGGGCATAAAGATCTGCCTAACAGGCACTCCAACATGGAACACCATATATGGGCATAAAGATCTGCCCAACGGCACTCCAACATAGAACACCATATATGGGCATAAAGATCTGCCTAACAGGCACTCCAACATGGAACACCATATATGGGCATAAAGATCTGCCCAACGGGCACTCCAACATGGAACACCATATATGGGCATAAAGATCTGCCCAACGGGCACTCCAACATGGAACACCATATATGGGCATAAAGATCTGCCCAACGGGCACTCCAACATGGAACACCATATATGGGCATAAAGATCTGCCCAACGGGCACTCCAACATGGAACACCATATATGGGCATAAAGATCTGCCCAACGGGCACTCCAACATGGAACACCATATATGGGCATAAAATGGGCATAAAAAAAAATCATGATTTTTCAAAAATAGCAGATCCACAGGCTCATATATCTGGGTTATATGTGGGTTACGAATAATGTAGTTGCAGGTGATGTAGGAGAGATCGATACGCAGCAGTTTAAAGCTGTTTAGATGATCTGGATGTCGGGATGTAAAAACCCTGCTTCAGACCACAGCAGGTCATAGCAGAGGTCAGCAGATCCATCTCTATTAAACACCCAGCCATTATACTGATGCTATCCTCTGAGCCTGTGTGTGTGTGTGTGTGTGTGTGTGTGTGTGTGTGTGTGTGTGTGTGTGTGTGTGTGTGTGTGTGTGTGTGTGTGTGTGTGTGTGTGTGTGTGTGTGTGTGTGTGCCTGCGTGTGTGTGTGCGTACTGTACACGTGTATCTAGAGGGTCAAGCATCCCCAGTAGAATTAGAGAAACAGACTAGACGCTGTGAGGTGAATTTCCCTGCTCCTCACACGAGAAATGGTTGTTTTATATTAAAAAGAAAACAGTGAGGAACAGATTCATGTTGGGAATAGACGTTTAGTAGGGGTGTAACGATATAGTAATTGAATAGAAAAATCGATTTTAATTTGCAATGATCTATGTCGTTTGCAAAAGCAAAATATCGTACCGTTTTGTCTTTGTATTGTATCGTTTAAAAATGCGGTAATCGGTATCGAATCGTTTTGCAATGCATATAATTGATTGTATGGAAACTAAGTAGTTGTGCCTTGCATTTGGCCATTTTAAAAGGGAAAATGAAAAAGAGGGGTCTAATTACCTTTCCATTCCATATAGCTACTCTTGGTCTATGGATAAATGTGTGTAATCTCTGTGTTCATGTCAAGGTGCAGGTTTGTCCATAATGTGTTGAAATATAATGTCCATGTCTTTGCTAGATAATCACAGCGTTTACTTACGTAATAATAGATTTTCTTACACGTTTTACACAGATTTAAAGTCTTTGCTAAATAGTTACTATATTTATTTTAAATCATTGAATCAGATCACCATGAATGAACCAATATCGTCCATGTAATCGTATCGTCAACCATGTATTGTGATGTGTATCGTATCGTTGTTAAAATGTATCGTTACACCCCTAAAGTTTAGGTGTTAGGGTGTTAGGTATTTACGACCGTACAGGTCACATTTAGTATGAAAGGATGCCGATCATGTGCGTGGAGACCCCTGATGTAATCAATATTAAGCCCATATCTATGAATGCCCATACAGGTTAAGGTTAGGAATAAGGATAGGTTTAGACATAAGTGGCGTTTCCATAAAGCCTCTTAATGCACATTAAGCCTTTTGCGCTTAAAACTTTTTATGGAAACTCGAATAAACTTTCATTATCCGCAAAAACCTTTATCCACTTGGAGGAGGTGGAGCGCTTTATCGAATAAACTAAATGCGCATTTGTGAATGGAAACGGGTCAGACAATAAATGCGAATAAATGATGACGTTCTGGTCCATATCGTCCTCCTATAACACTTTCCCCCGCGCTTAATTAACGTCCATTGTATAGCGTTAGCCCACAAAACAAACCGGTTGTTACACATGGAGTGACCCTTCGTCATCACACTGTGTTGCGCGTGTCAAAAGAAAAGTGGCCCGATCTACAAGCTCACAGCAGCTCGCATCTGCGACGCTGCAGGATGAGTGTGCAACGAGTCACAGCAGTGCTCACGTCTCTCGGTCTGAAAAAATCAGCCCCATCCCAGCTCTGTGCACTGTGTGCAAGCCCGCGGGAAGTATTTACAGCACGTCGGTCAGACGGACCCGGGCAGGATCTCCCAAGAATCGCATTTCATCAGTTTAATGGAAACAGGCTAAATTCGCTCTGTCTTAATGTGCATTTCTGATCATTCGCTTCCCTAATTCAAATACGTTTATGGAAACATGGCTATAGTTTTACTGAGGTTAAGGTTAGGAATACCTTTGTGTGCGACCGTTCCGAGGTCGGCACATTTTGGCCCTGGTTTTGCCCCAACCCTCACCCCATTCTCTTGGATCAAAGAGTTAATTTCCTGGGTTGTATAATTGGGCCACCTGGCAGCATGCCCCCCCCCCCCCCCCCCCTCCCTCCTGTGTGCCCATGGCAGTGCCTGGCGACCACAGACCCAGAGAGGTACTTGAGTTCCCTGTGTGACTTCATTCATTCACTGATTGAAGTGTTTCTGTGAAGAGGCAGATAACAGCAGCCTGGAGGAACTCTTCACCTTCCCATGCAGGTCTGAGGAAAAGCTATGATTAACCCCCTCACACCTGAGAGAACCCCATTCTACACAAACCTCTCTGAAATTTCTAAAACAGTTCTCTGAAGAAAAAAAAAACAAAAAAAACGTATGGGTATATATCAGTGGTTCAAAGCATATGTATTTAGTGGGTGCTAGGGCCAATGAAATGCCAAAGGAATTACTATATTTTGCGATTGCAAATTAAAGTCATTATTTGTTCCCCCGAAAAAAAAAAAACAACTTTGTCATGCCAAGGACACCCCAGAAACTTGAAAAAATATATATTCAAAGATTTGCAAAAAATACAGGATTTCAGCAGATCTGCGAGCTACATCACTTAGTGCTGCACTATGCTGTATGTCTGCTATTTCTTTTTAATAGGCTAAAGTATAAATTAATGGTTAAAAATTGGTTAAAACCCTAAAGAAATTAAACTGATGCTTTCCCAGACTTGCTGGGTTAAAGTGATGGACCCGTAGTACCAGCCTCTCTCCCAACCCTCCTCTCCCCTGTTCCCCACACTGTACTCTGTAAGGCTGGGGAAGAATAACCTCTCCCCTAGCCTAACCTCTAGGGGTGTAACGATACATTTTAATAGTGATTCGATACATGGTTGACGATACGATACATGGACGATATTGGTTCATTCATGGCGATACGATACGATTTGATTCAATGATTTAATATATATAGTAACTATTTAGCAAAGAAATTAAATCTGTGTGAAAGGTGTGGATAGTACAGATTTTTTAAGGGAAACATGTATTATTATGGATATAAAAAAGTAAACACAGTGATTATCTGCCAAATACATGGACATTGTATATTGACAAACCTGCACCTTGACATGAACCCAGAGATTACACACATTTATCCATAGACCAGTGTAGCTATATGGAAAGGAAAAGTAATTAAACCCCTCCTTTTCATTTATTCTTCTTAAAAATGCTAAATACAATGCACAAGTAGGTAGTTAGTATCGATACAATCAATTCTTTGCACAGCCGATTCGAGTTAAAAACAATATTTCGATACAGTTACTATATCGTTACACCCCTACTAACCTCGCATCACCAGACTTCACACCTTGGAGGAAAGCCTGGTATTCTTTTACAATGGCCATGTGATCTGGCAGAAGTTTAGGCCACAGGCAGAAGAAGTGGCTTCGCTTTTTTCTGGTCTCCACTGTTTGTTTCTACAATACCTATTTAAAGCTATACTGTGTAAGTTGCTCAACTAGTGGTCAGTAGCGGTATAGTAAACCGCGGTCGCGTCTGCTTTTTTTTCGTCCGTTTTTCGCCACGGACCGGGCCTTCAGAGTGACCACCGCGTCCGCCTCGCCTCGCCGAGACGCATCCATAGAGGTCTTTCGTGACCCTCTACGAGCCTCGGTTGGGGAGCTACATGCTAAACTCCTAGACCAGTGTAAACACTGCAGTGTACTTCCTGAAGAGCTCGGCAGTGTATGATCTGGGCTGTGATTGGCCGGTAGGGAGACACGTGTACAGAATGATGCATATGACGTAATTTTGCTGGGAAAAACAACCAGGGCTCAGTAGAACACATATAAAGAAAAGGCTTTGGGAGCTGAAATTAACAGAGTGGGTGTTCTAAAACTTTAGCGATTTAATAATTAGGGCAACTTTAAGATTTGTTTTATTAAAAAAGTTGCATAGTATAGCTTTAAATGCTAGAGAAGTGTAGTCTCACCAGATCACTACGAGTTGGACTAAAAGATGGATATACCAAACAGACCTTTCCATAATAAGCAAAACTACGCCGCATCAAGGGTTTTATTGGGAAGGTCCTAAAATTATGCCCTTGAGCGCGGGGAATTATTTGGGGTAAAAACTGTTTCCGGTTTGGTTGTTCCAGTCAAAGTGTAGTCCATCTGATGACTACAATGACGTAGGCTGTTTCTGATGACTACAATGATGTAGGCTGTTTCTGATGACTACAACATGACATAGGCTGTTGTTTCTGATGACTACAACATGACGTAGGTTGTTTCTGATGACTACAACATGACATAGGCTGTTGTTTCTGATGACTACAACATGACGTAGGCTGTTTCTGATGACTACAACATGACGTAGGCTGTTTCTGATGACTACAACATGCTTGAAAGGTAGCATGTATTTGTATGCTGTCCTCGTATTGTCTTGTTTTGTCAGTATTGTTTAGCGTTTAATGTTTGGGCACTACGGATGAAAAGTAGCTTAGGCTAACTCTGGCTTGTTTACACTTGTACTCATGTATCTGTATTCATTAACTGGCGCTGTCCCGTCTTAATAATTAAATAAAGACAAGTAATAGAGTAAAGTAAGGCTGGGGAAGTACAGTATAACCTCTCCCCTAGTTGCAACCCGACACTGCCCTCTATGAGGCTGGGGAAGCATCTCCACTTGACCCCTGGAACTCTCTTCTCCTCCAATATGTCTTCCATTACCACAAACATAATGTGCTCGCAGCGTCCGCTGCTTGGCTTTGCACACCATCGCGGCAGCAGCATGTAGCCCTGTCTCTAAACCAGGGACGTGCTGGCCATTGGGGAAAAGCAGGACAACTCCCGAACGGCCGGTTCATTCCAGGCAGGCCATTCGTTCCATTTTGGGGGCTGGGCGGCCAACAAAGTAAATCGTCACTGTCAGGCAGAAACGTTGTATCTCCAAGTTTCAAATTTGTACATTTTTTTTCACAAAGCAAAGCCCTGTTTCATCATACAAGGCAGTCACACAAAACGTTGTGTGCTTGTAGATCGGCTGTTTTCACTAGTTTAAATCATTTTTAAAATGATAAATACAAAACAAACGGTTTTGGACCTACAAGGTTTCCACCCGACGACGACGAAATATAACTCACGTACAGTAATTGGCCCACTGGCTTGTCACTTGTCATGATCTGAAATGGCAAATCTTTCAGTAGCAGCAGCGCTATAGAGAGAGATCTCTCTCTATAGCGCGCAATGAGGGCCTCTCCAACTCTTTTTCCCGGGCTGAATCAGGGGCCCAGCATGTCCCTGATCTAAACCCCGTGGTTTCTGTTGTTTCCACAGGGTTGGCACAGAACAACCCTAACTTTAACGGTGGAAGTCGTGACCCCGTGGTAAATAATCCAATCTTCACATTATATGTGATCTTGTTCAGTGACACGGCTCTGAACCACCTCGCTGCTCCCTGCTGGGTTGGGCTGGAACATAGAACCACATTTTGCACTTTTTTTTAATACATTTTGATCCCACAATTTTTCACCCAGTGCCAATCGCCTAAGCAGTAATCCCAGGCTCTGCTCTCCCTCTGCCAAACTGGGCAGAGCCCCGAACTGAGCTCATGCTTCCTTCAGCGCATGAGGAGTGAGCAGGCTGCTTCTCATCACCTGACAGGTGGGAGATTGCCCAGTTGGACGTAGCACGTGGAAGGAACACGTTATTCCAACCAGTTCCTTTCCCCTCCATCAGGCGCCCCGGCTGGCCAGGGGGAGGCAGTATAGAGACCAGGATTACTGCATGTTTGTTTGTGAGGGTACCCTACCCTAGGAGACACGGGGTGAACATGCACACTCCACACAGAAATGCCCTATCGCCGACCCCCAATAGGATGTGGGCACTGATGACGTGGAGGTGAGAACACGCCCACAGCGTCCCCCGGGCGGGAATCGAACCCAGGACCTTCGAGCTGTGAGGCGACAGCTCTACCTTTAACCCCATGTACAACACGCTTATTCTTTTCTGAGTGGCGATAACCGCTTCTACATCTTTGCTTCCGTCCGTATGTCCATCAGTCCGTATATCTGATTATCCGTCCAGCAGCGCTTGGTGGGACGCTTTGATGATGTTAACTCCTAAAATGCATGCACCGCTCACTTCAAACTGGGTGTGATTTTTGTTCTTGCTCTCTAACTAAATGATCTTAGTTGCTTGTATTGGGCTTATTTTTCATAGACCCTGGCCGCTTGTTTCTTTGGCAAAATCTGGCAACAGATAATTCCCTGCCACTTCCTTACTTGGGAGGAAGTGAAAAGATGTTTTTTGAAGCAGCACACAGAGAAAAAACTCTCTAGCGCCCTCTGTAAAAGAAAATGGCAGCCTCCATAGAGAGGGCCAGGAATAAGGTATATTCACCTTATTCCATAAAAAGACAGCCAGTTCTCCCTCATACAGTGTGTACAGTAGAATGAGCTACTGTACCATACAGTAATTAACCAATTTAGGCCTAGAATTATTGACTGCTTTAACTGTTGAAAAATAGCAGATATACAAGCTCGCAGCGCGGCACTCGAGCTTGTAGATCTGCTATTTTTGAAAAAGTTGTGAAAATGTGTGCAAATCTTTGGATATATGTATTTTCAGAGCGAACGTTTGTAACTCAAATTTTGCTTCTGGGGGGTCCCCGGAACTAAATATTTTGAGATGGGGGTCCGTGGCCAAATACATGTCATTTTGGGGGTCCTTGACATGAAAAAGTTTGAGAACCACTGACATAGTAGTCTCTCAAGAACAGACTGAGCTCCAGTTGAGTGAAAAGGACCTTTTCTTTGACGATGGCTGGCCAGATTGCTGACATAGAAACATGGGTTTTTCAAAAAAACCTTAGAAGGATTCAAAAGACACTTATAGAATCAGGTCAACATCCTAATTTTCAAAAATAGCAGATCTACAAGCTCACAGCTGTGAGCTTGTAGATCTGCTATTTTTCAATAGTTAAAGCATAAAATAATGATACACAATATAGTGTACCTGTTCTGAATGCGTTAACTCTCTCTTATTCATTCCAGTGATTAGTTAACCCTTCAGTGTCTGTGTTGTCAGTTAGTCAGTATACTGCCAGTGCCTGGTGGGTGAGGTGGGGTGGGTGGGTGGGGGTGAGGCGGGCTCTTTTTTCCTAACCAGTAAAGTACATTTGAATAAATGATGAATTAATTAACAGAATCCGACAGAGATGGTGTTTTATAGTGGGTGGGTTTTCAAATGCCACCGTTTTGCTATGCCACACATTCGCTTTTTTCTCGACGCTCGCTTTCTTTCTTTCTTCGCTTCCTTCCTATACACATAGCCCCCCCCACCACCACCCCACCCCACCCCACATCTCTCTCTATCTCTCTCACACACACAGGGGCGTGCAGAGAATGTTAGAGAGGCAGGGGCTGACATTTCTAAAAGGGCCTTTTAGTAGGAAATAAGAAAATAGCCAACCAAATACGCGTTGCGTTGCGTTGCGATGCGCTGCGCTGCGATGCGTTGTGAGCTTGGAGGTCGGCTATTTTCAGTGCTTGATGCCACACTAAACTAAGCATGAAAAAGGCAATACTGGAGATGTGGCGTAACGGCATGGATTTCTACACAGAGAAGGCAATTCTTTCAACATAAGATGCTGCATTCAAGTTCAGGAGAGTTTGGACAAGGCAATTCTATTGATTGCTGCCTTCAGGTATGGCATGGAAAGAGGGGGCGTTTGCATTTCTTTCACCATAGTGAAAACCAGTGGTGGAAAAAGTTATCAATTTCTTTACTTGAGTAAAAGTATCAATACTGCAATGTAGAAGTACTCCGTTACAAGAAAAAGTCTGTAATTCAAAATGACTTGAGTAAAAGTACGAAAGTACTTAAAGTACCAAAAGTAAAAGTACAATATGTTTGAAAAAAGCTGATCTACAAGCTCACAACGTGCTTGTAGATCTGCTATTTTCAAATGACCAAGGTATAAAATAGGGCTACTGTGGTTCATGTAGGTTTTATAATATCGTAATTTATATCTACAAAGTAACGAAAGTTTTCAAATAAATGTAGTGGAGTAAAAGTACAATATTTGGATCCCAGATGTAGTGGAGTAGAAGTAAAAGTATTGGAAATTGGAAATACTCAAGTAAAATACGAATACATTAAAAGTAAATGTACTTAGTTACTTAAGACCACTGGTAAAAACTGCATTCATGATCTGGAGAGGGCACTTTTTTACAGACGGATAAAAGGGCAGGGGCTCAAGCCCCCTTTGATGTCTTATGTGTGCACGTGCCTGCACACACACACACGCGCGCACGCGCGCACACACACACACACACACACACACACACACACACACACACACACACACACACACACACACACACACACACACACACACACACACACACACACACACACACACACACACACACACACACACACACTCTCTCTCTCTCTCTCTCTCTCTCTCTCTCATTGTCAGACTGAAGCGGTTGGCACAGTCTCTCTGCCAGCCTGAGTCCGCGGGCATCTCTCTCTCTCTCTCTCTCTCTCTCTCTCTCTCTCTGTGCCACTCTGTGCGTCAAAGTGTCACACTGACAGCCCTCCCCCCCCCCCCCCCCTGCCCCCCGGCATCGCGCTCTCCAAAACGCCGGCGTTTTTTTCCTTTTCTTTTCTTTCCCTTTCTTTCCGATTTAGAAATTCCCGCAAAGCCCCCTCACTTCGTTTCGTTTCTCTTTCTTCCTTTCTTTCTTTCTTCGCAGCTCGTGAGCGGAGAACAGAGCTGCAAATTACAGCTGAATGCGAGCGCGCGGCTTAGAGCGGAACAGAAGCCCAGTACAATTAAGAAACCCCCTCCCCTTCCATTTAAATGCTTAATACCCGCAACGAATTAATTTAGAATCTCCTCTTAACCAATCAGGGACGCACATCGCAGGCATAAGAGGGCCGGCCTTAAGGTGCACAATCTTTTCATCTGGCTGCTTTTTTTCTTTTTTTTTTCTGGCTTTTTATGGCAGAAAGAAAAAGACAGGAATTATGTCTTCTGCAACTTAGTGGGTCTTAAGTGAACCAGATGCCATTTGTGCCTCCAACAGCACAACATAATGACAGTCTAGCTCTCTCTCTACCCCTCTCTCTCTCTCTCCTACTCTCAGGGGTGTCACAAGGGGGGGGGGGGGGGGGAGTGGGACTGATACCAGGGCCCAAGGTGGAGGGCCCTTAACACATCGGGTGCCCCTGGATTGCCCCATTTATCCCCTCTTGCTGCCCAGGCCCACCACCATCTATACTATAATTTTGCGAATGTCTGAGTGAGTGAGTGAGTGAGTGAGTGAGTGAGTGAGTGTCTGTCTGTCTGTCTGTCTGTCTGTCTGTCTGTCTGTCTGAAACAGCGTTTCTCCTCAGTGGCTGGAGCAATTGATCTGAAATCGCATCACAATTAGCATATGAACACACCTAACATAACTGTGAAGCCCGTTTGTCACTTTCACAAATCGTATGCTGTATATTAGCATTTTTATGGTGTATCTACTATCTATTCTGCATCTAGCTTGAGGCTAATCTATTCTGCATCTAGCATGAGGCAACATGTTTAACCAGCTCTGTGTGTGTGTGTGTGTGTGTGTGTGTGTGTGTGTGTGTGTGTGTGTGTGTGTGTGTGTGTGTGTGTGTGTGTGTGTGTGTGTGTGTGCAGGCGGGTGGGCGGGCGGGGGGTGTGTGGGGGGAGGGGGGGAACACAGTATCTCTGTAGCCATTAAACGAAACGGGTATTTCTTACATTGATGCTCCTACATATTATCATTTAAGCACCAGTTAAAGTTACTTTCCATCCCTCATATACTGTGTGCACAGTGCACATCCATAACCCACACACTGCACATCATTTCGGAGCTCATATCTTTGAACGGGTAAGGGCTAGTTGTATTGAATACGGCCCTGCTGCGTCAATGCATGCGTCATGACGTCACTTGGTCACATGACCGTAGACAGGATGTTGTTGTGTAACTTACTGTATAGACCAGTGTTGATCATAGCTGTTGATTGCCGATCAAAAGTTGGTCATTTTGCCGCACCCCGCCACAGCTTTAGCCATAAAAAATACATCAGAGATAAAGGGCGTTAAAGATGGGGAAATGCATTGGAGTATACGGAGAAAAACGGCCGCGCGATGCTCTCAGCGTCCATTCGAAGCAACCCGCGGTAAGATTTAATATGGTTACTGTAAATACAGTAAACGCGTCGAACGCGTCGTGGGCCTCCAGCGACATCAAAGAGTTTGACGCGTGGGCACCCGCTGAGTTAATTATATGATATACTTTAGCTATTGAAAAATAGCAGATATACAAGCTCACAGCGCTGCACCGCGGCAAGATTTGAAACATTCAAAGACTTGACAAATTTTCACGATTTTCTTAAAATAGCAGATCTACAAGCTTCTACAAGCCGCTTCCAAGGAGTGGCTTTGTGTGTTCCGTTCATGTCCATATATGGTCATTTCAGTCCAGAATGAACAGGTTGTATCTGTCCTGTACATGTGTGTCCCGTTCATGTCCATATATGGTCATTCCAGTCCAGAATGAACAGGTTTTATCTGTCCCGTACGTCCAGAATATGTGTGTAACGTCCGTCCCGGTCTGATGATTGGATGATTAAAAATGTCCAATGAGACCATACTTTGAGGATTGGTCAAGCTTCACATGACAATTCGGCCCTCCAGATAAAATCATTCATTCATTCAGAATTGGAA
>NC_137828.1:4356626-4451626 GCF_963921795.1 Nannobrachium achirus
ATGTGAAGGACCCCCAAAATGATATGTATTTGGCCACGGACCTCCATCTCAAAATATCTAGTTCCAGGGACCCCCCAGAAACAAAATTTAAGTTACAAATGTTCGCTTAAAAAAATACATATATTCAAAGATTTGCACACATTTTCTCGACTTTTTCGCCGCGCTGCGAGCTTGTAGATCTGCTATTTTTCAATAGCTAAAGCGTTAAATAGGCCTAAATGGCTTAAGCTGAACGCCTCGAAGCGCCAGCCTCCTCCTCCTCGCACACGGCTGAGTGCGTCGGACGGACGGACGCCGCGGCCGGCTGTGTGCCGTCCGGGCTCGGACCCTCGGACGGGCGCTTTGGTCTGACTGCGTTGTCTATTCTGCATCTGGCATCGGGCAAAGACCTTTGGTCTTGACATGACAAAGTTTGAGAAACAAGCTGATATAGGCCGATTGTACCGATGTCTTCAAAACAGTTACCTGAAAAACCTATGTTGCTATGGTTCGTTCTCAAACATTGTCCATGTCAAGGACCCCCAGAATGATATGTATTTGGCCGGGGGGGACTCCCCCCCCCCCCCCCCCCCCCATCTCAAAATATGTTGTTCCAGGGACCCCCCCAGAAGCAGAGATTTTGAGTTAAAAATGTTCGATTCTACAAATGTAGTTTTCTGAAAAACCTATGTTGCTATAATCAGGGGTTCTCAAACTCTGTCATGTCAAGGACCCCCAGAATGATATGTATTTGGCCGTGGACCCCCGCCCAGCTCAAAATATGTTGTTCCAGGGGACCCCCCAGAAGCAGAGATCTGAGTTAAAAATGTTCGATTCTACAAAATGTCTTCGAAATACCAACAGTTTTTTGAAAAAAAAAAAACTTATGTTGCTATGTATAATCAGTGTTTTCAAACTTTGTCATATCAAGGACCCCCAGAATGATATGTATTTGGCTGGGGACCCCCCGCATCTCAAAATATGTTGTACCAGGGACCCCCCCCCCCCCCCCCAGAAGCAGAGATTTGAGTTAAAAAAAATGTTCATTCTGAATTTGTAAGTCTTGCTAAAAATGCTGGATGCAGAATAGAAACGCGTCTTTGGTCTGCAGTGAGTCTGAGTGAAACCCGAGTCCGGGCGGCTCTACCGACCGGCCCCGCTTGGCCGCAGTACAACAACAGGCTGGGGATGTGGAACAACTGGAGACATGCACACGCACACACACACACACACACACACACACACACAGGCACATGCACATACACACAGGCACATGCACATACACGCACACACGCACGCACGCACGCACGCACGCGCGCTCACGCACACACACACCTCTACACATGTGGAAGCATGTACAATCCGACCCCGGAATTCCTAGGGGACTTTATAAAGCCACTGGTGCATAAATGAATAATCAGACAATAATATTAATAACCTAAAATATGATGATTAAAACCTCCTGTTCTGTTCTGTACTTCCACGCCGGTCAAATCTCTATGATGTGCATCAAAGAAATGTTGTGTTTATGTTGATTATGTGCAGTTAGTTTTAATTGGAACATTTAGCAAAAAAAATAAAGTGCAATGTCACTTATAAATAAAGATTTTAGGAAATCTTTAGCAAATATTTAAATAAACACAAAGTAGATATTGGATTTTTTAAGTCTAAATGTTATCAGTTCAAGCCTAAATATATAGCAAATAAATATAACTTAAATAAATATAGTATTTAACGTGCAAAAAAGGTTGTTTAGGAAATATTTAGGTAGACATTAGATTTTCTAGGTCTAAATCTGATCAGGTCAAGGCCTATAAAGAGATTGTCTGCCAGAACTATAAGAAGGCCTTTTTTTGTGTATTAATTTGTGAGTAATAATATGGGCTAACTGTCATAATCATAATTATTATAATCGTCATCCCATTATGTTTAAATATTTGACACAATGTATGCAGGCCTAATCCCCCCCTTAAACAACAGGATAAAAAAAACAGAGGCGTAAATTGGGTATGGCAAGCCATAGCATGCAGCTGCCATACCTTGGCTTACGGGGGGAAATAATAAATATGTACAGTAATCGTGCGTGTTGGCTAAGGTATGGCAAACATGACTGGTGTCTTGGCGCGTGCCAAGACACCAGTCATGTTGCCATACCTTAGCTTTTTTTCTGAACTGACGCCGCTGTAAAAAAAAAAGAAGAAAAAAAAATCCATTAGAAAAAGACAAGCTGGTCCAAATCGCGCTGAAATGTGATCTCACATAAATATGCATGTACTGTACCCCCCCCCCCCCCCTCCCCCCACTCGTTTCTTTAGGCTCAGTGCCAATAAGTTTTTTATGTTCTGCAGAGAAAAGAAAGTTTTAAAAACTCCAGTCTATTCCAGTCTCAGTCTAAAACAACAGGGGGTTCCAAACTAAGCCAACACAAGACCTAAGCATTCTACTGTAAAATAAAACCCTAAACTCTACCCTCCATAAAGCATCATGGTTTAGTTGTTAAAGTACAGTACTAGAGAGTAGTTGTTTTAAAGGATGTGGTAATAACAGAAATATGGAGGCCTTTTAGTTTAGTGGAAGCTACAGCTCCTACAATGGCGGGGTTTTTTATATATAATTATTAGGGTTTGTTTTAAAAGAAAACTAATAACGCCAAATTACTGATAAAATATGAATCGCTATTAAACAGTCCAGATGTAATAGATATTAATTTGTCATGAATCACTAGTTTCTTCCTGCATATCCAAGGTTGTTGTTGTTGCAATAGTTTTTTTTTCTAACAGTCGGCGGCGATTCATTAAAAAAAAAAAAAAAAAAAGTTGCATGAAAAAAAAATCCATCTTTTGAAACGTGACACCTCCTCCTCCGCGTGCGTGCGTGCGTGGTGCGAGTGTGTGCGCGCGTGCACGCGCGTGCGTGCGGGCGCTAGCTCGCTCGCGCGCCGCCGTGTTTCAAAAAAGAAAAAAACTTCCAAAGATATAAAAAAAAAACTCCCCAAAAATCAGCAACAATGTTTTCAAAGCGTGGCCGGCCGCCCCGTGCCGTGTTGCAACAACATAAAGTATCCATATTGTAATGAAACGGTGATAAAAAAGTTACAATAAGTAGGCTAGTATCCATAATATGAAACATTAAATATGATACAAACTTACCTCTCAGTCAGACTGGGAAACTTTCCTCCTCCTTTTCCTCGGCTTGTTTAAAACCAGTGAAATAAAAGAAAGACAGCAGTTTGGTTTTTCCTCTCCGTCCGTGTGAAAAGATATTTCTGCGTAAAAAATGTTGCTACAGTTTTCTTCTTCTCGCTCCAGAGTCCAGAAGAAGTCACTCTAAAAACTAAACTCTAAAGTAAAGTAAAGTCCTTCTTCTTTCCAGACACGGCGCAGCAGAAGCTTTCCTTCCTTCAGTCCGTCCCTCCTCAGCTGCCAAGAAGAGTTCTTCTCTCCCAAGAGTTCTAAATGTTCACCGAAACACTAGAACAACAAACCCTCTCTAGACTCTAGATATGTGCTGTTCTAAGCAGCAAGCATGCACTATAAAAACAACCCAAACACACACACACATATAAGCGTTGTTCCACTGTTATTCTTCTTCTTCTTGAAGAAAGTGCTGTTTTTTCCACAGAACAGCATAAAGACTGCTTCCCCCAGAACGCTGCCTCTTCCCCGGGATGACTCCTCCTCCTTTCTCCCTTGGAACACCTCCTCCTTCTCCTCCTTCCCTCTGCTCTCCCTCCTCTACCGCGGACCCCCTCTCTCTCCCTCCTCCTTCTCTATGAGCCCCGGCCCAGGGACCCCCCCTCCTATTTTTGGAAAAAGTTGTGAAAATTAGAATTTTGACCAGATTCTGAATTTCCCCCTTGGGATAATAAAGGTATCTATCTATCTAAGTGTCTTTTTAGAATCCCATTTTTGTTTTGAAAAACCCTATGTTTCTATGTCAGCAATCTGGCCAGCCATCGTCAAAGGTCCTTTTCACTTCAACTGGAGCTCAGTTACGGACCCCCCACGGACCCCCATCTCAAAATATCTAGTTCCAGGGACCCCCCCCAGAAGCAAAATTTGAGTTACAAAGGTTCGCTTTGAAAATACATTTATTCAAAGATTTTCACGACTTTTTCAAAAATAGCAGATCTACAAGCTCGCAGCGCGGCACTCGGTGCCGCGCTGTGAGCTTGTATATCTGCTGTTTTTCACTGGTTAAAGCATTCAATAATTCTAGGGGCTTCACAAGGGGTAGGAAAGTGGGACTGAGTTACTATAGGGCCCAAGGTGGAGGGGCCCTAGTAACTTATATGAAAAATAGCAGATATTCAGGCTCACAGCACGGCGCTGCAAGCTTGTATATCTGCTATTTTTAAAAAGTCGTGAAAATGAGTGAAAATCTTTGAATATATGTATTTTTTCAAGCAAACATTTGTAACTCAAATTTTGCTTTTTGGGGGGGGGGGGGGGGGGTCCCTGGAACTAAATATTTTGAGATGGGGGTCCGTGGCCAAATGCATATCATCTTGGGGGTCCTTGACATGAAAAAGTTTGAGCACCACTGACATGGAAACATAGGTTTCTTGCACACAGTTTTTCTAAAATAGCAGATCTACAAGCTCGCTGTGAGCTTGTAGATCTGCTATTTTTCAATGGTTAACATTCATGGGGGGGCCCGCAGTGAATCCTTGTACCCAGGGCCCAGAATTTGGTGAGACGCCCCTGCCTCTCTCTCTCCCTCCTGTCCTCCCCCCTCCTTCTCTATGAGTCCCGGCCCAGGGACCCCCTCCTATTTTTGAAAAAGTTGTGAAAATTAGAATTTTGACCAGATTCTATTAAAGTGTCTTTTTAGAATCCTTCGAAGATTTTTTTTGAAAAACCCTATGTTTCTATGTCAGCAATCTGGCCAGCCATCGTCAAAGAAAAGGTCCTTTTCACTTCAACTGGAGCTCAGTTAGTCTGTTCTTGAGAGACTACTGTCAGTGGTTCTCAAACCTTTTTCATGTGAAGGACCCCCAAAATGATAAGTATTTGGCCACGGACCCCCATCTCAAAATATCTAGTTCCAGGGACCAACCAGAAGCAAAATTTGAGTTACAAACGTTCGCTTTGAAAATACATATATTCAAAGATTTGCACACATTTTCATGACTTTTTCAAAAATAGCAGATCTACAAGCTGCGAGCTTAGAAAATCGTGTCTTTTGAATCCTTCTAAGGTTTTTTGAAAAACCCTATGTTTCTATAATGTCAGCAATCTGGCCAGCCATCGTCAAAGAAAAGGTCCTTTTCACTTAACTGGAGCTCAGTTAGTCTGTTCTTGAGAGACTACTATGTCAGTGGTTCTCAAACCTTTTCATGTGAAGGACCCCCATCCCAAAATGATATTTATTTGGCCACGGACCCCCACATCTCAAAATATCTAGTTCCAGGGACCCCCCCCCCCAGAAGCAAAATTTGAGTTACAAACGTTCGCTTTGAAAATACATATATTCAAAGATTTGCACACATTTTCACAACTTTTTCAAAAATAGCAGATCTACAAGCTTACAGCGCAGCACTCGGTGCCGCGCTGTGAGCTTGTATATCTGCTATTTTTCACTGGTTAAAGCATTCAATAATTCTAAGCCTAAATGGGTATTCTTCTCCCAGGGAGTTCTAAATGTTCACCGAAACACTAGAACAACAAACCCTCCAGACTCTAGGATATGTGCGGTTCTAAGCAGCGAGCATGCACTAAAAACACACAAACACACAAAACAATGATGGGCAGTAGCTAGCTACAAGTAGCGTAGCTACATAGCTTAACTACATTTCTAAGCAGCGTAACGGAAACTCGCTACATTTCTCTGGGGATATAGCTTGTAGTGTAGTTGAGCTATATTTAATCAAGAGTAACTAGTAGTGTAGCTTACTACATTTTCCAAGTAGCCGGGCCATCGCGGTCGGGATGAATAAATAAATACATAGATAGACCAGTCATTTCATTAGTGTCCCAAATAGTGAGGGGTATAGGCCTACATTTAATTTAAAACCAGACAGGGTTTCCAGTTTCAGTCTGTTTTATAATAAACAATCAAACTGAGCATTTTGTTTGCCTGCCCATTTGTTTGGTGGAAAGTTGTTCTTGATTAAAAAAAAAGTAGTGTCGATGTAGCTAGCTACTTTTGCCCTGTAGCTTGTAGTGTAACTTGCTCCATTTCTCTGGGGATAGCTTGTAGTGTAGTTGAGCTATATTTAATCAAGAGTAACTAGTAGTGTAGCTTACTATATTTTCCAAGTAGCTTGCCCATCACTGGTTGTTCTCTTTCTGCTGTTCTGCAGAACAGCAGAAAGAGAAGAGAAGCTTCCCCCAGAAAACTGCTTCTTCCCTGGGATAACTCCTCCTCCTTTCTCCCTTGGAAAACCTTCTCCTCGCTCTGCTCTAGGCTTCTCTACTCCTCCTCCTCCTCCTCTCCTCGCTCTGCTCTGGGCTTCTCTACTCCTCCTCCTCCTTCTCCTCGCTCTGCTCTGGGCTTCTCTACTCCTCCTCCTCCTTCTCCACGGACCCCCTCTCTCCCTCTCCCTCCCTCCTTCTCTATGAGCCCCGGCCCAAGGACCCCCTCCCTCTCTCCTTCCCTCTCTGTACTCCGGACCGCTGTATGGATGGATGTTGTTACTTGGGTGTTTCTTGGGCCGGTGGCGGTGTGGACTGTGGAGGAACTAACTGACTGAGGCAAGAGAAATGTTATGCTTGGGAAATGTGGATTTTTCTTTTGGGATTTACTCCTAATAGTCTTCGAGTTTTTAGTGAGCAAGAATTCAATGTTTTTTTTTTTGTTTTTTTTTTGCTTGCATGTCAACTGTCAAGATCAAGTCGTGTGTGTGTGTGTGTGTGTGTGTGTGTGCGTGCGTGCGTGCGTGCGTGCGTGCGTGTGCGTGTGTGTTTTTAAAACCTTTTTCTTGACTGATTATTTAGTTTTCTAGATAGATATCCATATGCATTTGTTATATTGCTGTTGATGTACTGACATGTTATCTTGTTTATTATAGTGATGTATTATCTGCTTATTGTAAGTCGCTTTGGATTAAAAGCGGCGTCTGCTAAATGCCTAAACTGTGTGTGTGTGTGTGTGTGTGTGTGTGTGTGTGTGTGTGTGTGTGTGTGTGTGTGTGTGTGTGTGTGTGTGTGTGTGTGTGTGTGTGTGTGTGTGTTTGCGTGTGCGCGTGTGTGGCAAGGTCTCTCCTGGAAGTTGCAGACCAATGTAGCCTAATTTGTTTATTATTCCTCAAATAGGCTTTACTGTATTAGTTTTCTCTCTTTTTTTTACTATATCTACTGCATAGTACTGTGTTCTGTCCGTATGTCATTTTAATGTTATATGAGATACTTCAATGGTTTCCTGTGGAAATAGCCTAAGCCAAGTGCTTTCCTAGGATCTCCCTTTAGTTGACCTTGTACCAGTGAACTGTACCGTCATGAAACTGTACCTTTTCCTATGCAAACTGACAATACATTCTTCAATCAATCTATCAATGAATTGATTGATTGTACAGTTGTACCAGAGGAAAAAGCATGATTTGATACGGTATTGAAAAGAGGGTAAGAGTGTTGTTTAAAAAAAGAACAGGATTTGACATTTAAGAATTGACACTTTTCTGTCATTTGCTATTTGCTACTGTATAGAGGATAAGAGAACATCTACAAAATACAGGATTCCTTGTAAGACAGACAAGAGAACTGAAATGTAATTGTTTTTTTGTCATTTGATAGTTCTACTGTATTGAAAAGAGCATAAGAGAAAACAGTATTATTAAAATAAAAGAAAATACTGGAATTGTAAGAATTGTTGATGTTTTGGGGTAATTTTTCTGGAAAATAAATTTGTGTTGAAAAAATCGTGACATCGTGAATCGTGAACCTTGAATCGTGATTCGAATCGTATCGTGAGTTGAGTGAATCGTGACAGGCCTATTATAAAAACATTCCTTGGGCTAAAAACGGACCCCAAAAGACTGTGAAAATTGATGACTTGTGTTAAGGAGAAATATGAGGCCAATCCAAGGTGACGAGTAGATGTTCCGTTTATTTAGAGACAATAGCAACAAGTCCATTTAAAACAGCATAAAGCAACTCAAGTATAAAACCTTCTCTGCCCTCAGCCTTGTGCTTCGGTACAGAGCCTTCTTCTCCCAGCCGTGGCCTGGGTATAATACTGCCAGTTCAAGTCATACATTCATCTATTATACTCTTAAGGCCAGGCCTAATTTTAACACCCTTTGATAGACAGCGCCTGTTGCAGCTACTAGTTCTAATAGCTTATCTAAACAAGGCACAGGTGACAACACATTTTGAACCAGGATATAAGAACTCACATCACTAGGCTATATCGAGAATAGGTTAACAGCTGCAGGAGATCCACCCATGAGAAACAGTCACACAGAGTATTCACACAGTTTGACTGAGAAGACAGTTATAATCAAATAACATTTTTGTTCATTACAATGTTTTACTACACACTTCATAATTTCCTTGACAGTTCCCCACTTTAAAACATTTTAAAAGAACCAAAAATATACCATTTACACTTTTCCTACAACAGAAATCAGGTATTCCCCACTTAGACAATGAATGAATTCACATCCTATATGTCAATCTCACTGTCATTAAAAGGAGGGGAAAAAACCAAATAGGCAAAACAGATCATTATAATAATACATTATCAAAGGTTGGACTGTAATCAATAAGTCCAAATAAATGTAAATTTTACAAAATGAAATCACCCTTAAACTCACAATACAGTTATGAAAAGATTCACCTGAAACATTTAACTTCATATTCACAAAAATGGATCCTTTGACACCATCTATCTATCTATCTATTAAACCAGCAAACTCACTCACACTCTCACGCTCTAACGCTCACGCCTATCTACGTTTATCTATTCACTCGCTTCAGCAACTGATCCCAAAGTTCACATGGTATTGGCCATTAGCATTATACCAACGGTGACGGAGCCCGAATTTAATTTCTCCCAAATGAAAACTGTTTATTAGTGTTTTTTTTAGCCTGTTGTCAGGGTTACGGTCCGTTCCTCCAGGCCATGGGATCTGTAGCCCCACACACACACCCCTCTCTCTCACAGTTAGGAATGTGCATTCTCTCTCTCTCTCTCTCTTTCTCTCGCTTTTACCAGGTGCGTTTGATGTGTGTCTCATCTTCCAACGGGTATGAAAAACTATGTGGAGCAAGCGCATTCATACTTCTATTCACATAAATTTGCTGTTAAATTATTTGTATCCATCATAAATATACACTCCTCCATGAGCTGCTCCTTACATTATGATGCTCACACATATTCTCACGCACGCACCAGTTACAGTAAGGTCTAGTATAACATAGAGACATAAATCAACCCATAGCTTCATAAAATAAAAATCTGTCATAAGAGATTATGCTTAAATAGCTACAGTAGCTTAAATTTAAAAAAAATCAATCACTCAAATCGCTCACACTTAAAGTGACAGTATGTCTTTTTTTTCCCCTTTTTCTTCTAGAAAGTGCACACGTTCGAGGTTCTATACACTACGAATGGACATCTGCAGTTTGTTCATTCCCAATGCTCCAGAAACCCCAAACATGAAACACCCAAGACATTTTACAATTATCTTCCCCTATCATTTCAATTTCAATTTAATTTTATTCTATGTACCCCCCCACTCTCACTTACAGACACGTCTGTAGGTGAGAGTATATTACCGAAATAGCTAAAATAGCAGATCTACACGCTCACATGCTCACAAACATTGCGTTGCAATATGGACCCTCTGATTTGATTCTGAAAGGCCTTTGAAAATACAGCCACAGGTGCTACAGATGAAACCCCCCTTTAGGTGCCAGCCTATTTAAAACCACTTGTGGAAAACTTTCAGGTCAATCTCAAATGTATCAACTAAATATGGTGAACTAGTTTTGAAAGTATAACCTCATGCCATGTACTCCTTGCACTTAAACATTGAAAATCCCTGAACCCTCTAAATCCAGACCGTAATTGTCTGGCGAAAAACACCTTCAAAGAATGTATTTACAGATAAAACTCTCAAAAGTTTCCAATAAAACCCCAATGGAAACCAGGCTGTCCATTAAAAATCATCATTCTTTAAAATACATTAAACACAATTATTCAAATCATTCCCCAATTAGGAGGAAGCAGTGACAATATTCTTGTCACCCAAATAATAAATACCTCCACCTAAAAATAACACCCAAAAGGAATCACATTCAATCAAGAAAATTGTAAATATTACATAGGAGCTCCAAAAAGATTATTAAATGATGAGATACACTTGATAAAATCCTTACTCTCTCTTTCTGTGTCTCAAAAACATCCACTCACGGACACATTCCAACGTCTTGTGTTTAACATCTTGAATAGACATATTCTAGACTATATCTATTCTGTTAATTTGCTTGCGTTATCAGTCTGCCCTTCACTTGAGACATCAGACACAGACCATTCTTCCTTCTCTCTCTCATCATCCTTTCACTCTCTTTTCACGCAGACAAGTTAAAAACACCAATAGACAAATTAAGCATTCACACACATTTACCCCGCTAGCTTTTTGTTGCAGTTTTATCTGCAACCAGGTACCTTAAACTGGAGATCCTCTCTCCTCAGACAGCCGTCAAATATGATTGTTTGACCCCGTCTGCTTTCACGTGTATTTTAATGCTAGCCTGAGTGTTAACTCACCTAGCAAAAGGACCCTAGGCCAGGAAACTCTTGTTCCTACCTTTAGTACTATACAGAGGCAAGACTCAAAAACATGTCTTCCTGCAATTAAGGCCTACAAAACAACAAACATAATATATTCCCAATACATATCAACTGGTCATGTAAACCCAGCAGGGGTTCCTCTGTCCAACAAACCTAAAAATGTCAAACAAACCTACATTATGTAGCTACTAGAGACAGCAACTCTGAATAATTGATGAATAACTGTAAAAGGCTAATTTATACCTCCAATCTTCCATTCTCTTAACAAACTCATATCACCTTAACGTGATAAATATCACCTTCCCCCCTTTTTTCCCAGTCTTCAATAAGCTCACACTCTCCAAACTGAAGCATTTTGGTCTTCTAACTGAGTATGACCTACAGCACAAGCTCACAACGGTTGCCTCTGTGACGCGCTGTGACCTGGATGTCTCTCACCCATAATACCAGTAAACTCCCTGGAACTTTGTGGATAGTGCTCATAAGTTAAATAAGCGGGGCCAATCTGCTAATAACATGTTACCCCCTCAACATTGATTATGTTTTGTTATAGTAAACACCTGTAGTGTTTTTACTACTAACTAAAATAGAGAAAAACAAACAAAAATCTTTACAGACTACCCTTAAATAACCCACTGGTTAAGCCTGTAATTAACTTAACAACTTAAATATTAAACCCCACACTGACCCCCCTATATATAGAAACATTCTTCCCTAGAATCATATATTATTATTTTTAGGCACAGGACTTTTTCCTTGTCTTATGTAGGAAATTGGTACAATTCTATACTGCCCATTAGTAGTTCAATACACTTAATGCATAGATTAATCCGCTTTGGCAATGTACTACTCTAACAAGATTCAACATTACTCATATAGATATTTTATGAGAAATAACAGAACTATAAGGCCGAATTTTATAGTGGATTTACATTAGTCCAACTCCATGGTACAATTCTCCTTTCAATCTTTGAATGTCATCATTTCAACCTAGTCAATTACTGTCACCTGAAGACGACACTGTTCTTGTCACTCAGCTATTTTCGTCTCCCCTCGTCTGTGTATTACAAGTTTGAACAACTGAACTGACTCCTCCAAGCTGTTTTCCAACCAAGTCATGACAGTTGATCTGTAAGTGGCCACAACAGCTGAGATTTAACCTAAAGATATAAACACTATTTTGTGTTGTCCTTCTGTATGTTTACCACAGAGTTAGACAGTACCTACACACTAGGCTTACCTAAAACAGCTTTAAACATTTACTTGAGTACTTGGGTTAACTGTTATGTCAATTCACTTAAAAACACTATTATTTTATTCTATCTTAGTCATAAGACCCCACCACTCACACAAAATCGCAATATTCCTATATTAATCTTTAATAGATGACTATATTTTGTGTTCACTCTATCAAGTTGGAAGAGATTCTAATTATAATGGCAGCAGTCAGTCTTATCAAGATGCCACTGTGCGTTCTTAAATTCCATGCCACTGCACTATTTTACATGATCTGAGTCTAATATTAATGACAATGTGACACTTATCCTATGTAAGTGTGAGAATTAGGCTTCTATAGTCAGACAACTCCAACTTATTTTATTTGTGACCCCCCCCTTTAAGCCCAAAGGACTAATATGGCCACTGCAGGGTTAAGGAACACCTTATCTGATGGGTTAAATAATTTTCAGTGGGACAATTCTCTTCACAGACTGTCTTATGCCTTGATTGGTTTAAAACCATCCCAATATATATAGTTATGGGTATACTGACTATAAAGTATAAATTGGGTTCATATTTACAGGACGCTTCTTCCCATTAACACTTTTTCAAAATATCATGGTTTCAAAACTCTACAAAACTCTACATGTTCTTTAAACAATCTTTACTGAGTTATAAATAAATGTCCTATCAATACCGGTATATGTATGACCCTGGTTTAGGATTATGTTCATCCTCTGTTACGCCAAGTAGACATTTAGATAGTATAGTTCATCTTTATCATATGGAAGCCATTAATCACCTAAAATCGCATTATCCCTCTCTTAATCTTAACAGATTTAAGATGACTATACATAGTATTCCAGTGCACACACTTACTGTTGAACTATCACCTTAGATTCTAACTCCACACACTTTTACTTTTTAAAGTATAATTTCATACGTTTAACTAATGGGGTCATTTTAATCCCAGTGTGTTTCAGATTATTCATTCCCTTTTGTGGATTCAGATTGCGGGGCTTTCCATTTGGTGATTTTTATTCCACCATTAATTAACTCATTCATATTCACTGTGGAATCAAGCATGGGGATAGGAGTTATGGAAAAAGTATTATCCTCACCAGAACTCATGTCCATTGAGATTTCACTCTGCTCCTGGTTCGTTCCAGCGTCCTCGGGAGAAAGAAATAGTTCATCACAGCCTGTTTCAGAATCTGTGACTTCATTCATTTCTACATCACTGTCCGTTTCTGTACTGTCCAGTTTGGTACTGTCCAGTTCAGAATCTGTGATGGCATCCATTTCTTCCATGACATCCTCCTCCACTCTCCTTGAGATGGAGTAGTGTAGTATGAGGCTCCAGATCAGGCCCAGGATCAGCTTGATGATGGCCTCCTCCTGCAGCTCACTCGTGTTGAGATCAATAGCGACCTGGAACTCAGGCCCGGTGACTTCCTCAGCTACACCTTCATCCGGCGTGGTGACAGCGGCGTTGATTTGTCCTGCTGAGTGCTGCTTAGCTGAGTCAGCGGGATGCAGAACAGCTGTTGCCATCGTAGCTGTGTGGTTGGTGGGTCCTGCTTGGTCCTCTCCTCCCTCTGGCGTAGTTTCTGGAACCAGCTTAGCCGGGTCGTCGTTCCTTGCTGCACCAATGTCGGCTTCCGTAGTGGTTGGGGCCTCAGCAAGGAATGCAGACAGCAGTCCATCCTCGGTTTCCATAGCAACAGCATCTGTTGTCATGGACTTTTCCACTCTGGCATTCTCGACAGGGACTGCAATCTCAGCAGCATCCCTCGTCTTGGCCTCCTGTGTTTCAGATCCGAGCACTCGTACCATTTCAAGCATATGGCATACATTTCCAGCAAACAGTTTCTGACCTCGCTTGTTCAGATTATTTCCCTCAAAAAGATGCTTGCGGTCCCAGAAGAAACTAAAGTTGTCAATGAATTGCATAGATTCATTGATACATGTGGTTGCGAGCCACTTACTCAATGCAGATAGTCTACTAAAATGTTCATCTCCCCCTCTCATAGGCGGAAGTGGTCCACTGATGCATACCTCAATGTCATTCAAGGAGCTCAGTGTGGTGAAAAGAGCAGTGAAATCCTGCTTTAGGATTTCCGACTGCTTCTCTTCTGTGTCACATGTTCCAATGTGCATGATGAGGTTCTTCACAGTTGGGTATGAAGTGACAAGATCCAGAATCCTCTCATTCATGTCAGAGACTTTGTCTTTCGGAAAACATAGCACTTTTCCATTTCCGATTCCTTTCACATCTCTCACAGCATCATCTCCAACAATAAGAATTTCAGGGTTAGAGTCATTTTTGCTTCTTACCCTGGGTTCCTCTGACTGCATTGTCAGCTGGCTGGGTGATGCACTCTCTCTGTCATCTGAGAGAGATCCAGTGTCCCCCAGCAGTGGCGTGAATCTGTTAGCCAGCTGGACACACGGTTGGACTGCATTGTTCTTTTTTCCAGCCTTCTTTCCTTTTGCAGCAGTCCACTGTTGAAGTGGAGTCCCAGTAGCGTCGTATCTGGATGATAGTGCAAGCCAGTCATCAGTGATAACCGGGCTCTCTGTTCGGCCTGTTATTCGTGCTTTCATGTCCTTTTGCTTTGCACAAAGTGTCTTATCCAGTCCTCTGCGCTGTTTTAAATGGAATAGTTCAGTTTCTAACACTGCTATCCTCTGGAACAGTTTCTGATAATCCGGATACATCTTGTCTAACGGTTGCTTGAGCACTAGCTCTCCTATTTCGCCTTCCTAAATGAAGCTGCACAAACATCTACTGTACTTCACCTCAGATGTCCATACTCCAGTCTCCGCTCATGTAACGCCTTCCTTCCTGCTGTCCAACAAGCAGTAAATCAGAACCGAATCCAAATGAAGTTATCTGCTCGAACAGAATAATTCAAAACGGCTAGGACCTCCAAAATGTTAAGGAGAAATATGAGGCCAATCCAAGGTGACGAGTAGATGTTCCGTTTATTTAGAGACAATAGCAACAAGTCCATTTAAAACAGCATAAAGCAACTCAAGTATAAAACCTTCTCTGCCCTCAGCCTTGTGCTTCGGTACAGAGCCTTCTTCTCCCAGCCGTGGCCTGGGTATAATACTGCCAGTTCAAGTCATACATTCATCTATTATACTCTTAAGGCCAGGCCTAATTTTAACACCCTTTGATAGACAGCGCCTGTTGCAGCTACTAGTTCTAATAGCTTATCTAAACAAGGCACAGGTGACAACACATTTTGAACCAGGATATAAGAACTCACATCACTAGGCTATATCGAGAATAGGTTAACAGCTGCAGGAGATCCACCCATGAGAAACAGTCACACAGAGTATTCACACAGTTTGACTGAGAAGACAGTTATAATCAAATAACATTTTTGTTCATTACAATGTTTTACTACACACTTCATAATTTCCTTGACACTTGTCACTAAACCATAGTTTTGTTCTAATATTTATTCAATCATAGAGTTTTCCACCACTATGACTATATATACAGTCATAACTTTACATTGGACAGCAGCGGCTTTATGTGAAATTATGGTGTGGTTTGTAATTGTGTCATCATGGACAGGAAAACAAAGTATTCTGTTTAGTTTAGTATCGAGTCACACAACAACGTGATTTAATAATGAGAATCTTGAGACAGTGTGTGTGTGTGTGCGCGCGCGTGTGTACGTGCGCATGCGTGTGAGTTAGGGATGATATGAAAATGACATGTCATCATTATTGCAGCAAAAACCATTGTGATTAACGATATCGTGGTGATAATCAAAATACATTTCAAACTCAAAAAACACCACTTTTGTTGAACCAACCCCAGCATCATCTCTATGCTGGGGGGAACGTCTTCTTCAACATGGTGTGAGCTTGTAGATCTGCAATTTTTTGGGAAAAATCTATTTTGTGCAGAGGAGTGAAATAAGAGCGTTACCAAATGCACTCTTTACAGATCTGTTCCATCAAGTAGGCTATAGAGGGGTTTAACAGATTTTGCAGATCAAGAAAAGATAATTCAAGCATGGCGGTGACAATTTCACGATAATTTGAAATCTCAGCGAGACGATAATAGCGATTATCGTCCCATTCCTAGTGTGTGTGTGTGTGTGTGTGTGTGTGTGTGTGTGTGTGCGTGCGTGCGTGCGTGCGTGTGTGTGTGTGTGTGTGTGTGCGTGCGTGCGTGCGTGCGTGCGTGCGTGCGTGCGTGCGTGCGTGCGTGCGTGCGTGCGTGCGTGTGGTCAGACTTCATCCCATAGCACTTACCGTAACAGTTGCCGTACCCTCGATGACCATACAGGCAAAAGCTAAAATGTAATTTAGCATTTCTCAACCTATTGTACATTATAGGGCAGGGGTGGGCAACTTTGATGATGGCGAGGGCCACTATATTTCCACCTTTACTCCAGAGGGCCAACATTGCATATTGCTATGTCCTACTTTGTCATTCTAGTATACAAAAAATAGCAGATCGACAAGCTCAAAACGCATCGCAGTTGAGCTTGTCGATCGGCTATTTTTGCGTCTTTGCTTTGTTATTTCTTAATTGGAATCCTGAAATGTAACATTTTGATTTAATTTCAAATGCATTTAGTTCATGTTAACTTTATGAACTTAAATACAACTACATTGGACATAAAAGAAATAGATTTTAATACTACACTATACTAGTCATTAAGCTACTAATATAGACTGATGGGAATTAAAGCAGGTCATGTTTGGAATGGAATTATAACAGCTGAAATAAATAATATATCAGTATTCCGGTATTAATCTGCGGGCCGCTTTAAAGGGCCGCCAGTTGCCCATGTATGTTATAGGGATGCACACCGGATCCGAATTAGCCGTGCGACGAGTGGCTGCGGCCGTGCGTTTTTCTCGATCGAAACCAGTTCGATTTGTGCGTCTTGTCGCATGCGGTAAAAAACTCATCACTCCTTTTATGACTCCTTTTGGGATCCGCAGCGCCGATTCCGCACAGCATTGCACACCAAATCCAATGCGTTTTATTCATGCAGCAAACGAAAAAAACGCAACGGTCCTGTGTGCAAAGGGCTTAACAGTGTCTGCTACATGCCTACATTGTAAATTGTGTAAATTGTGTGTGCGTGCGTGTGAGAGAGAGATATAGATATGTGAGAGAGATAGAGATAGATTAAGATAAGAGAGAGAGAGAGAGAGAGAGAGAGAGAGAGAGAGAGATTGAGACAGAGGTTTCCTCCATCCTTCTAGTCAGGAACAGTCGTTCACACACACACACACGCGCACACACACACACACACACACACACACACACACACACACACACACACACACACACACACACACACACACACACACACACACTACACACTACACACACACACACACACACACACACACACACACACATCCAAACCCATGCCGTTACGTCACATCTCCAGTATTGACTTGATGATGCTTAGTTCAGTGTGTTATCAAGCACCGGAAATAGCCGACCTCCAAGCAGCGCAACCCGTTGTGAGGTCTGTGAGGTCTGCTATTTTCTATATTCTCACCAAAAGGCCCTTTTCAGCACCTGCCTCTCTAACATTCTCTGCACGTCCCTGGTGTGATAACTGATATGCTGGTATCTAACGCTGTGAGATCAGTGATATGTACCGTATTTTCCTGACTATAAGGCGCACTGTCAATGAATGGTCTATTTTCAAACTGTTTTCATATATAAGGCGCACCGGACTATAAGGCGCACATAATAGACGCTACCATTGCGTTATGCATCCAACAGATGGAGCTGTGCTAAAGGGAATGTCAATGTCAATCCATATATAAGGCGCATTGGACTATAAGTCGTTTTTTGAGAAAATTAAAGGCTTTTAAGTGCGCCTTATAGTCCGGAAAATACGGTACTGTAAAGGACTCCTAATTATTCCTACCTGCAATTACATCACAAGAGGTGAACAGGCTTTTGCTTTCAGAGCACCAGCGCTTTGGAATGCTCTGTCCCCAGGGACGTGCTGGGCCCCTGATTCAGCCCGGGAAAAAGAGTTGGAGAGGCCCTCATTGCGTGCTATAGAGAGAGATCTCTCTCTATAGCGCTGCTGCTACTCAAAGATTTGTCATTTCAGATCATGACAAGTGACAAGCCAGTGGGCCAATTACATGAGTTATATTTCGTCGTTGTCGGGTGGAAACCTTGTATGTCCAAAACCATTTAAAAAAAGATTTAAACTAGTGAAAACAGCCGATCTACAAGCACACAACGCCTCGCACCGCTTGTAGATCTGCTGTTTTTACTACTTTTGTGCAACAGCCTTGTACAGTATGATGAAGCAGGGCTTTGCTTTGCGAAAAAAAAATTACAAATTTGAAACTTGGAGATACGAGGTTTCTGCCCGACAGTGACGATTTACTTTGTTGGCCGGCCAGCCCCTAAAATGGAACGAAGGCTGACATTTTATTTGTTTTCTTTTCCTAATGGCCGGCCTGGACCGGCTGGGAATGAACCGGCCGTTCGGGAGTTGTCCCGCTTTTCCCAATGGCCAGCACGTCCCTGCTCTGCCTGAAGAAATAAGACTTGCTGATTATTTGCCCCTCTTTAACTCACTGCTAAAAACCTAGAGTAGTGAAGTGTGACGTAATTTACACATCCTACCTGGTTGGCGGTTTTCTTCTCCCATTCTGAATTCCCATAGACTTTTTTCATATGGCGTCATATAAGAACTGTGTTCCAATTATAAACAAATGATGTCAGCGGTTTGACTCATATGGACATGAAGATAGACCTTTATTATCCCAAGGGGGAAATTCAGTAAGAATCAACTGATGGTGAGAAAACACTAATGTTACTGTCACCCAAATAATTAGTTACATTTTCGCTAGAAACAAGCTTTATCAAATATGAGTGACTGACTATCATAAACCATACAGAGCCACCTCGCCGACAATATCGCAAAGACCACAATGCTTATATGAGACGATTTAAGATGACTCAATGTTATTCTCCATAGAGAATTACTTCATGGGAACCGGGGGATGAGCGAGTCACGTCATGACTTCGTTACTCTATAGAGTTGCCTTCAACCCCTAGCACTCCAGAGTTCTTAAACCATGTATTGTATTGTTCTTTGGCTGTTTTTCATATATTCTTATTCTCTTTTTCTATTGCTGATGTGTTGTTGTTGTATTGATAATGTTGATTTTTTTTTGTTGCATCATTGCTTCTTCGATTAAGCACTTTGTGACTCTGTCTTAACACATACAGTGCCTATCCCGAACATGTTCGGCTTTATTTCAATCCAATACAATTTTTTTTATTTTATTTTACTTACCCTGAGCTGCTTGTAGAGCCGTGGGTGGTCCTGGCTCGTCCTACGCTAGCCAGCGAGCCATTTTACATGGTCCGACGATATATTCCATTAAAAATGGTTTAAAATACATTTTTGAGACCCCCAATGTTCACCGAATGTTCAGCGCCGCTTCCGGAACGTAGTCCAGTGTGCCTATCCCGAACAAGTTCGGCTTTTTTAATGAAATAAATAAAATGATCCGAGGCCTTCTGAAGCCTGGGCCTAAATTTTCAATCCAGTGGCCGAGGGCCGGCCGCCGGCGTGACGTCGCGAATCGCCGCCGAATCCAATGAAAAACCAGATCTTTGAAGGGCCATATCTCTGGATTGTGTTTTTAGGGAGGCGGCGCGAGGTTTATTTACGGCAAAATCGCCGAAAAATGATCTTTAAAATGAGAAAATGCTAATAGCTATTGTGTAGCCATTTTCATCCGGGACCTTTCCATGACGTGCACGAACGTGAGCATGCGCGTCACTGCAACGTGAGTCCCCGGATGCTAATACGCTCGCATATGGGACAAACCCTGGCATTCTTTGGTGCCCTCTAGGGGCTGGCACTGGAAGCGTTAAAAAGCGCTATACAAATAAAAATTATTATTATTGCAACCGTCAGGTCGCATTTACTATCAAAACCTCCACCGCAGTCAGTGTGTCTGTCACGTCACGTCACACTTTTGCCCTACTCATATCTCCGCCATCGTTGCCCCTATCCATGTGAAGTTTTCCACACACACTCCTTGCCAGCCAAACCAACCACAACCTGTACCCCTCTTTTCTCAAATACCCCTCTTCTAGCGCCACCATGAGGCCGGTTCTTGCAACACACAGTTATGGACACAGCTCCTACAATTTTCCCCCTAAAATCACGCAAATCAGTACACAGTATGTCTACGATCATGTCATCAACATGGATCTCCTCTTTTCTCACATGCCCCTCTTCTAGCGCCACCTTGAGGCCGGTTCTTGCAACACACAGTTATGGACACAGCTCCTACAATCTTTCCCCTAAAATCACGCAAATCGGTACACAGTATGTCTACACACCTGTCATCAACATGGATCTGTCCCATTTAGCGCCACCTTCAGGACGATTTTTTAAAACACATTTTTGGACACTGCTCCTACAGATGTTGCCCTAAAATCACGCAAATCGGTACACAGTATGTCTACACTCATGTCATCAACATGGATCTCCTCTTTTCTCACATGCCCTCACTCAGGAAGCAATGCCACTTACAGCCCTCTTTTTGTATGCTGTGACCGGACGGTCGCTTATCTCCCGATTAGGGAGTCTTAAGCCCCTATCATAGTCCAAGGTGAAGAGCTATCCACCGCAAATTTTAGGTGGAAAGCTTTCCACCTCAAGTCAGAAAATAAGTGAAGGCCATCATAGTCAGTCACGGTGAAGTCCTATTCACCGTGACTGACTGGTCTAGATCGACCAATCAGTGAACGGGGTGAAGAGCCTATCTGTCTGATAGTAAAAACAGAGAGATGTGTCGGGATGTGTTACACCGGGATGTGTTACACCGCGAGTAATGATGTAATGTTGTAGTTTTATGACTCAAAAAGACTACACCGCGGTGGATAGCTCTTCACCGCGGTACCGACTCTGATAGGGGCTTTACTGGTTATTATTATATGCAGATATCTAACGGTGTGATATCACTGATATGCCGCCAGTGATGAGCGAAGAGGAAACATCATGTTTCAGTGGTAAGTATGTAAAGTGGCCCCCAGGGGCCCCGCGCTGCCACAGAACCTCCTCCTGAAGGGTTAAGGTGTGATCAATAGACATGATCAATGGAACAGGGAGATGATATGGTAACGAGACACTGTGGGGCACAGAGGCTCTTCAATCCATCACCCGCTAATCCGCTAAGTGGGATTTGAGTGAGTGAGAGAGAGAGGGAGAGAGAGAGAGAGAGAGAGGGGGGTGGGGGGGTGGGGGGGGGGGGGTGTTAAAGGGGTGGGACGATACGCCATATTATCGTTTATCATGATAAAAAAAAATATATAGGAATCTCCATATATGGGCATAAAACGTACGTAAGTAATGCCAAGCAGGGCCTTGGTGAGTTAGGGCCTTGGTTTGATGCCTGTGGATCTCCATATATGGGCATAAGGGGTTACCCTAACATTCTCATTTTCGGCCTGGGATTTATGACATCAGAAATCTCCATGTATGGACATAAAAAGTTGTTTTTCTTTTTCTGGGAATGACCATATATGGACTTTTATACCCTGAAAATCTTGTAGCTTGTTTATTATGTTATTAATATTGGTTGCAGGATCGCAACAACATCTAGTGATGTCACGTGATGTCAGTGAGTCATAGTGATGTGGTACAGAATGACTCATATATGGGCATAAAAAGTATGTCATGTGACATCACTTCCTGTGCAGACAGTCAGACAGACAGCTATTGACTCCGGCCTAACAATGGCTACTGTCTATGACGGTAGTTCCATATGACATGATAAAAAAAACTCCTAGGGTTGATACCCTCACAAAAACATGCAGTAATCCTGCTCTAGAGGCCGGGGGAGCCTGATGGAGGGGAAAGGAACTGGTTGGAATAACGTGTTCCTTCCACGCGCTACGTCCATCCCAGGGAAATCCCCACTGTCAGGTGAAAAGAAGCAACTTGGACTCCTCATGCATAGAAGGAAGCATGAGGTCAGTCCGCTGTCTCCCCAGGCGCGGCAGAGGGAGAGCAGAGCCCAGGATTACATAGGCAATTGGCACTGGGTGAAAATGGGTTACAAAATCGTGGGATAAAAATGATACAAAAACAATACGATAATTGTATTGTGGAGATTTAATTTATCGTGATATCGTCCTCCGTCATGCACTAGGATCAATTCACCTTTTATTTACCGAGCTGCATATCTGGTACCATTTAAACCCTCTATAATTGGTAAAAGGTACAATATACGTACTTGATACAGTCATTTGTTCACTCTATCAAATGTCTTTGCCCAAAAAATAGCCGATCTACAAGATCACAACGCGTCACGTTGTGACGCGTTGTGAGCTTGTAGATCTGCTATTTTTTGGCTAATTGTCCCGCCCCAGGATAATGGATTTTGATTATAGCGATAACATCGTAAAATCGCGATTTCTTTTGTCACAATAATCGTGATATGAAATTTTCATATCGTCCCATCCCTAGTGTGTGTGTGTGTGTGTGTGTGTGTGTGTGTGTGTGTGTGTGTGTGTGTGTGTGTGTGTGTGTGTGTGTGTGTGTGTGTGTGTGTGTGTGTGCGTTAAAGACCACTGATCATGGTGTACTGTCCGCATCGAGTAATCTCGATACTAGTGCTGTCACAATTATTACATATAATCGTCTAATCGCAATTATATGACATAATCGCAATAGTTTTTCATAATCGTTTCCATGTTGAAAAATGTTCATATATCTTTTTTAAAGTAAAAAATAGTGGAAATAGCAGATCTACAAGCTCACAACGCGACGCGTTGTGAGCTTGTAGAGCGGCTATTTCCACTATCAATGTTCTTTTTTTAAGTATAAAGTTGTCAAATATGTCATTAATTTCTTTGTATATTTAGGTTATGTGTCATATCTGCCATGTGCATCTTCAAAGCCTAAAAGCCTAACAGAAATGTAATTGTCAACGACAAATACACAATTAAATCGTTAATCGCAATAATTTGAGTAACAATAATCGTCATGTACAATGTAAAATGTCATAATCGTGACAGCCCAACTCGATACATGAACACTTTTTCACCCCTTTCAATTGTGCATATTTTATATTGATTATATTGATTGTATTGTACAATATTACTGTGTACACTTCTGCTTTGCCAATGTAAACGTATGGTTTTCTCATGCCAATAAAGCCCTTTGAATTGAATTGGATTTCATTGTGTGTGTGTGTGTGTGTGTGTGTGTGTGTGTGTGTGTGTGTGTGTGTGTGTGTGTGTGTGTGTGTGTGTGTGTGTGTGTGTGTGTGTGCGTGCGTGCGTGCGTGCGTGCGTGCGTGCGTGCGTGCGGCCAAGAGGTAAGAGGGTGTTTTTATCTAATTGAACAGAATGTTTTTCTTTCTCCAACCCCTCAAACTGGACGGCGTCGTTCACTGGTGTCGATTATGCCAATAAAAAAAAGGATCCATTGACAAAATCTCTTTCCCGATCGATCACAATCTCTTGTCCTGCAGTGTCAGTGTCATAACCTATAATCTAACGCTTTTAATCTAAAGCGATTTACAATAAGCAGGTAATACACATTATTACCTGGTCTCTACATGGATTTTTAATGTGCCTGTTTTACAAAATAGTCTGTATATAATCTGCTATCATATGGCCCAGTCTGTGATATGCTATTTAAAATATTTCAGTGAAAGATGTGCATAAATGTATCTGCTTTTCAATGTGATCCGAAGCATTAAAACAGTGGCGTCAGTTCAGAAAAGGCTAAGGTATGGCAACATCACTGGTGTTCGCGCGCGTGCAAGACACCAGTCACGTTGCCATACCTTAGCAACAGTTTCTACGGTTTCTTGGGCTGGATATGGCAGCCTGGAACTAGCCTGATTTCAGACTCTGCGCTGGAGCTTGAGTCTGACATTGTCCCCATTGTAAGAGATTTCAAAGGGGAGGGGATTTAAAATGTGAAATTCCCAATCACAAGACATCTGGTGGGAGGGGTTGTGTTTGACTTGTGTACACAAAACATTCCCCCCTCCCCCTCCCCTCTATGACAGGCATTGTCTTTGATGTTTCATTGATTAGAGAGAATCACTAACGAGCTAATTGACACTTGTATGGCTCAATCACTGACTGCAGTTCAGAACCCTTTTGAAGTTCAAAGGGAGCAATTAAGAACTTTGGTGAGCCACGCAGCCACCCCTCCCTCCACTGTTTCTGTTGATTTTCAAAAGTTAGACCCACCCCTCCTCCGTCTTGCATTGATTTCATTGGTCGGTGCCGGTCGGTTTGCCAAGACACCGACATAAAGACGCGCGTCATATGCTAATTCCAGACCAAGAGAAGCAGTCCACTCAGAGAGTGGGCGGGTCTATTGGCTGGAGCCAGGCAAGCCTGGAACGGCTGTTCAAGAGCAGCTAAACTTATTTTAAATAGCTCATCAACAATAATGCATTGCACCTGTGCAGCTGACCTGCGGAACCTGGGAATATACCATTCTGTCAAGATCGAGAGAATATAATTATAATACCTTGTTAAAGTGACCATTTTGTTAAATGTTGCATTTGTAGTTATTTTACTGTAATTTAACAACATAATAACCAGCACAGATAGACAAAGAGACATTCATGGATTTATTTTTAAAAGTAACTTTTATTTCCCCCCCTGGACCCAGGGTATGGCAGCTGCATACCCTTGCCATACCCAATTGACGCCCCTGCATTAAAAATGAACCCAGAACAAACCTAGAGGAAATGCTCCATGGCTTGTTATTCAGACGATAGATAGCATACAGTGAACGCATGCATATATACATAAATATATGTCTGGAGTGATTTATCCAGTCATCACATCGTGGTAGTCACAGAATACAGATAAAACAGATTGTTGCAGTCACAGATAAAACACAGATGTTAGACGTGGTTTTAATATAAATCTATGATGGGAAAAAAAAACATAAGAATAATGACCTGTTGTAGATCTGCAGTTTACCTAAAAGCATCTGTCTGTGTCAGGAGGAAGTAAGCCCATATAAGGTGTGTGTCAGGAGGAAGTAAGCCCATATAAGGTGTGTGTCAGGAGGAAGTAAGCCCATATACGGTGTGTGTCAGGAGGTCAGGAGGAAGTCTGCCCATAAGGTGTGTGTCAGGAGGAAGTCTGCCCATATAAGGTGTTTGTCAGGAGGAAGTAAGCCCATATACGGTGTGTGTCAGGAGGAAGTCAGCCCAAATAAGGTGTTTGTCAGGAGGAAGTAAGCCCATATACGGTGTGTGTCAGGAGGAAGTAATCCCATATACGGTGTGAGTCAGGAGGAAGTCAGCCCATATATGGTTTCGTCATTAATTCCGCCGCATATCGTGTTCCGTTAGAAAATGAGGCGCAATTGGTGGAGAAAGAAAAATCTGGGAGTGGTGTTAGCTGGAGTATTGGTTGAGCTTCACATGACAGATAGCACGCTGTCACGAGCCATTGCAGTGTCCGTTTAAAATGGCGGTGTAAACAAGTTTTAAATGTTGAATTAAACACTTTACAGGCACGGCAAAACACCGTACTTGATATGAACAGAACAGAAAAGCACCACACTACTTCATACAGCTAATCTGAGCTTCAAGACAATGTTTTAAATGTTGTAAAGAGAACGTTGTTTTGACGTTCCATATTAACCCTATGGGCCCGTCCACCCAAAAAGCATCTATGACGTCATCACTGCTTGCGACGGACATTGCAATGGCTCCCTATTGCAATTAGCCCAACCCTACCCTCCCCTGCACCTTCTTTGTATATACTTACTGTTTGTTTAGACTTACTGTTTTTTTTTTTTACATATCCACTGCATAGTACTGTGTTCTATTCGTCTGTCACTCAATGTTATATGGGATACTTTAATGGTTTCCTGTGGAAATAAGCTTAGTCTTTTCATGGATCTCCTTTTAGTAGACCTTGTACCAGTGAACTGTACCGTCATGAAACTGTACCTTTTCCTATGCAAACTTCTAATAAAGTCTTCAATCAATCAATCAATCAATCAATCAATCAATCAATCAATCAATCAATCCCCCCATGGGTTGAAAATATTAACTTTTTTCTCTCAAAGGAAGATATTGTAAGTGTTTTAAATGGTATATTTTGGTTAAAGAGGGTTATTATAACATATTAAGGCCTACATGGCTTACTAGCCAGGGATCCTTTTAAGACCCTCCTGTCAGGTTGCAGTCGACTCCCTCTCATCTGGTCGTCTCGCTGCGCCAAGGATAAAGTCCTTGTTATGTGAAGATCCAAGGAACGCGGAGGCTGGGTGTGTGTGCGTGCGTGCGTGCGTGCGTGCGTGCGTGCGTGCGTGCGTGCGTGCGTGCGCGGGGGGGGGGGGGGGCCTGGGTACAAGGATTCACTGCGGGCCCCCCCATGAATGATGTTCCTTCATGTTTTGTGCTTTATAGCTATTGAAAAATAGCAGATCTACAAGCTCACAGCGCGGGTCATCGAGTGCTGCGCTGCGAGCTTGTAGATCTTCTATTTATTTTTTTTAAATCGTGAATATTTCTCATTGAATATTTCAAATCCTTCATAGGTTTTTTGAAAAACCTATGTTTCTATGTCAGTTGTGCTCAAACCTTTTCATGTGAAGAACCCCCAAAAGTATAATATTTGGCCACGGACCCCCCATCTCAAAATATTTAGTTCCGGGGACCACCCAGAAGCAAGAGTTGAGTTAAAAATGTTTTGCACACATTTTCACGACTTTTTCAAAAAAATTGCAGATCTACAAGCTCGTGCCGTGCTGCGAGCTTGTATATCTGCTATGTTTTTTTTTTTTTTCAAAAGCTATAGTATATAAAATAATCAAGGCCCCTCCACCTTGGGCCCTATAGTAACTCATTCCCACTCCCCCCCCCCCCCCCCACCTTGTGACGCCCCTGGGTGGGGGTGTACAGGAGAGGAGGGGGTGAGGTGGGGTAGAACAAGAGAAGGGGTGGAGGAGGGTGGAGATGGGGGCGCAGGCAGCAGCACATGGGCATCAGTGGGGTTAGCATCGCCCCCTAAGCCATTCAGAACGGGTACAATATCATTATTTTATACTTTAACTATTGAAAAACAGCAGATATACAAGCTCGCAGCTGCGAGCTTGTATATCTGCTATTTTTGAAAAATCGTGAATATTTGAATTTTGACCCGATTCTATAAGTGTCTTTTGAATCCTTCTAAGGTTTTTTAGAAAAAACCCTATGTTTCTATGTCAGAAATCTGGCCAGCCATCGTCAAAGAAAAGGTCCTTTTCACTTCAACCGGAGCTCAGTTAGTCTGTTCTTGAGAGACTACTATGTCAGTGGTTCTCAAACCTTTTCATGTGAAGGACCCCCAAAATGATATGTATTTGGCCACGGACCCCCATCTCAAAATATCTAGTTCCAGGGACCACCAAGAAACAAAATTTGGGGTCCAAACGTTCGCTTTGAAAATACATTACATTCAAAGATTTGCACACATTTTCACGACTTTTTTCAAAAATAGCAGATCTACAAGCTCGCAGCAAGGCACTCGGTGCCGCGCTGTGAGCTTGTAGATCTGCTGTTTTTCACTGGTTAAAGCATTCAATAATTCTAGGCCTGAATGGGCTAAAGTATTCCATCAAAGGGGAACCAGGGGATGGAGACGGATTGAAGGGTTTCTCATGCCCTGAGGCTAAGAGCACAGAAACCAAGCGCTCTCCTCTCTCTCCCATAAGAACCTCTTCCAGAGTAAAGGACTGTGCAGAAGCCAAAGCACACATCAAACGCACCTCTGTAGCCAAAGTGATTCTGTGAGGAGGAGGAGAAGACGAAGGGAGGGTCCCGTCGACCCTCTCCTCTCCTCTCCTCCCCTCAAAGCCCCCAGATCTCACCCCAATTAACAAGGAACTACTGTTTGTTCCAAGACCCCGGGATCTCTGCAGCCAGGGAGGTGAGAGAGAGAGAGAGAGAGAGAGAGAGACACACACAAAGCACTCTCCCCGATAAAGCATAATGTGGTGGCATACAGCATCCGTGCACTACTACTACTACTATCTTCCGCTGTGGACTGAAGACTCACCTCTTCAGACTCCACCTAAAACCCATAGCACTACTGTAACACTCAATGACCATACATGAAGCCGTCCCATCCTAATTTACAGTACACTTTAATTAAGACAGAATAAGACATAATAAAGCCATAATAAGAAATAATGTGTTGGTAATTAGAACTAATATGTATTATTAGACAGAAACAAAGACAGAATAGCAGAAAGAGCGGATACATTCTCTGGCACCGGGTCCGGCACCTGCCGACCGGCAGTTCGACCATCAGTCGCGCTGCATCGCCCGGCGTTAGGACCGGCAGCCATGGAACTGTAGGTAGGACCGGCATCGCTGGTAACTGCTGCAGCAGCCACCACCACACGGACCGGCAGTTTACCGCGACGGGACCTGCTACCGGTCCTACTGCCGGTTCTACTGTCCTATCGGCAGGTGCCGGTGCCAGAGAATGTATCCACTCTTTCTGTTATTCTGTCTTTGTTTCTGTCTAATAAAACATATTACTTCTAATTACCAACACATTGTTTCTTATTATGGCTTTATTATGTCTTATTCTGTCTTAAAGTGTACTGTAAATTAGGATGGGACCCATGAAGCTAGATATCATTTCTAGGTTTTAAAAAAGTTTTTTTTATATACTGATTAGGTGCGTGGTCTACCTCTGTTATTTAAAAAAAAAAAATTGATATTCCTATGCATTTGTTATATTGTTGTTGATGTTCTGACATGTTATCTTGTCTATTATAATGATGTATTACCTGCTTATTGTAAGTCGCTTTGGATTAAAAGAGTCTGCTAAACTGTAAACTGTACACATACAGTAGATTAGCACTGTACATGAGATACTAGAGGAAGAGTGGGCGCATCTGAAATTGGACCATTTTGCCCAAAATGTTTTTACATTTTTTAAATATTTGAAAGATGGTCTTTAAGGAAAGGTAAAGACTACATGATGATGTGAACATGGGGAGCGTGCACACGCAAGCGCGCGCGCGCGCGCGCACACGCACGCACGCACGCACGCACGCACGCACACACACACACACACACACTCGGACACATACATGCACACACACAAAATCCAATTAGCTTTACACCTGACTTAAGGTTGTGTATCAGGTTACAGTTTACAGTTTAGGCATTTAGCAGGCACTTTTAATCCAAAGCGACTTACAATAAGCAGGTCATACATCAATCAATACGATAAGCAAGATAATATGTTAGTACATTAACAACTATTTATTACCCGGCTTGTTTGAATGCTTGATTCTGATTGGTCAATCGCTGAAATCAGAGGTCTGATATTTCTGGATAACAGACCGCTCCGCTCTATAACAGACCTCTGCCTAATCAGTCAGGCTGCACTGCGTGAATCTTGTGCTGTAACCAACATGTCAGCCATGTAAACAACCACACAGCGACATTTACAACTAAACGTTGCTCTCAAGAAAGTTTTTAAAAATATTTTAAGCGAGAAATAGACAACGCAGTATCAGAAAATGGATTCTATCTAATCAGCACTTCCTTGTTTTCCAAGGCGACCGTGACGCGCTGGGGGGACGCCCAGCGCAACACTTGTGGAACACTTCCAGCCGTCTGTAAACAAGGAAATACTTTGTTTTGTTTTTAGTTTTGAGTCAAATTATGAATTTTATTTAGTAGCCGGGTAATAAGCGGGATAATGCTCGGGATAATGCTCGGGATAATGGGATGTGCTCCTTGGTGAATGACGATAGATAACATCCCTTCGGCTTATCCCTTACATAACAAATGCATAGATATATCAATCTAGAAAAAATAATATCAACATAGGAAGACCACGCACCTAATCAGTGAAAATGTCTAAAACCTAAAAATGCTATCTAGCTTCATCATGTAGGCATTTAATGTGCATATCACACGCACACTCCAAAAACAGCTGATCTACAAGCTCACAATTTGTGTCACACACACAGCACGACCCGTTATAAGTGAGCTCACAGATCGGTTATTTCCGGCGCGCGATACTATACCGGCCAGCGACTAAATATAAATGAGGCGTGTTATCAGGGACGTGCTGGCCTTTGGGAAAAGCGGAACAACTCCCGAACGGCCGGTTCATTCCAGGCCGGTCCAGGCCGGCCATTAGGAAAAGAAATACAAATAAAATGTTAGCCTTTGTTCCATTTTGGGGGCTGGGCGGCCAACAAAGTAAATCGTCACTGTCGGGCAGAAACCTCGTATCTCCAAGTTTCAAATGTGTAAATTGTTTCGCATAGTAAAGCCCTGCTTCATCATACAAGGCTGTTGCACAAAAGTAGTGAAAACAGCAGATCTACAAGCACACAACGCCTTGCGGTGCGAGGCGTTGTGTGCTTGTAGATCGGCTGCTTTCACTAGTTTAAATCATTTTTAAAATGATAAATACAAAACCAATGGTTTTGTACATACAAGGTTTCCACCCGACAACGACGAAATATAACTCAAATTGGCCCATTGGCTTGTCACTTTGTCACAAATATTTGAGTAGCAGCAGCGCTATAGAGAGAGATCTCTCTATATATCTCTCCAACTCTTTTTCCCGGGCTGAATCAGGGGCCCAGCATGTCCCTGCACGATACTATACTGGTGCGCTACTAAATATAAACGAGGCGTGTTATGCCTGCAAGCAACAAGAAAAACATAAAAAAAAAAGGAAAGGAATTCCTTGTGCTGGTAGATCAGCATCTGTGTGTCGCTACGGTTGTTTTTCAAACAGTGAAAATCTGATAAAACACGGCTGTGATGATGATGATCTCACTGTACTAATATGTAGGCCGCGCTATGTCTGTAGGCTTATATACCGTCGCTGTCGGGCAGAAACCTCGTATCTCCAAGTTTCAAATGTGTACGTTCTTTCGCAAAGCAAAGCCCTGCTTCATCATACAAGGCCGTCACAGAAAGGTAGTGAAAACAGCCAATCTACAAGCCGATCTGCTTTAGATCGGCTGTTTTCACTACTTTAAATCGTTTTTAAAATGAAAAATGCTAAACGAACGGTTTTGGACGTATAAGGTTTCCACCCGACAACGACGATACGTTACATTACCCCCCCACCCCCAACCACGCATGCATGCGCGCGCGCACACACACACACACACACACACACACACACACACACACACACACACACACACACACACACACACACACACACACACACACACACACACACACACACACACACACACACACACACCTACTAACAGCAGTGGTGCAAAAAGTACTCGCATATGAGGTGGCGCACTTTTGAAAAGTCGTGCAAATTTGTGTGCAAATCTTTGAACATATTATGTACCTTTTTAAACAAACATTTGTAACTTAAATTTCGCTTCTGGGTGGTCCCTGGAACGAAATATTTTGAGATGGGGGGGGTCCGTGGCCAAATACATACCATTTTGGGGGTCCTTCACATGAAAAAGTTTGAGCACCACTGACATCGAAACATACGTAAAAAAAAAAAGAAAAAAAAAACTTTGGATTTGAAATAATCAAAGACTTGCACAAATGTTCGCGATTTTTCAGAAATAGTGCCGCGCTGTGAGCTTGCATGTAGATCTGCTATTTTTCAATAGTTAAAGTATCCAGGGCCCAGAATTTGGTGCGACGCGCCTGTCTTGACATGGATAAACGTTTGAGGACCACAGCAACCACTGGTGCTAGGCTACATAGCTCTACCACTCGCTGTCTGAAGAGAAAGCTAACCCCACCCATCTGGCATGCTCTGACTGACAGTTCAAACTAACACCACATTCTTTACAGAATACTGTCTGACCCTCCAGCCTAACACCACTTGACCTCTGGTGTCTGTTTGCACTTCTTTGTGTGATAGAAATAAAAATCTCCTATTTTATATTAACCACTTGAACCCTAGCGTCTAAATTCTGAAAACTTTAGCCAATAGCAGATCTACAAGTTCACAACGCCTCATGCTGTGAGGCGTTGTGCACTTGTAAATCAGCTACTTTTGGTAAATAACTTTTGTGTAGAGGGGGAAAAGAGCAGACTAAGTACAGAGTGAAAGGTCAAGTTTATTAAATATCTGAAAACACACATTGACATGAATCCAAAATACACTGATGATTGTGCTGTCAAACAATGAAACTATTATGGAATCTATGAACAGGTTGTGGGGGTCCCTGCTTCATCTCTCTCTCTCAACTAAGGGGTCCCTGCTTCATCTCTCTCTCAACTAAGGGGTCCCTGCTTCATCTCTCTCTCAACTAAGGGGTCCCTGCTTCATCTCTCTCTCAACTAAGGGGTCCTTGCTTCATCTCTCTCTCAACTAAGGGGTCCCTGCTTCATCCCTCTCTCTCAACTAAGGGGCCCCTGCTTCATCTCTCTATCAACTAAGGGGTCCCTGCTTCATCTCTCTCTCAAATAAGGGGTCCCTGCTTCATCTCTCTCAACTAAGGGGTCCCTGCTTCATTTCTCTCTCAACTAAGGGGTCCCTGCTTCATCTCTCTCTCAACTAAGGGGTCCCTGCTTCATCTCTCTCAACTAAGGGGTCCCTGCTTCATTTCTCTCTCAACTAAGGGGTCCCTGCTTCATCTCTCTCTCAACTAAGGGGTCCCTGCTTCATCTCTCTCTCAACTAAGTGGTCCCTGCTTCATCTCTCTCTCAACTAAGGGGTCCCTGCTTCATCTCTCTCTCTCAACTAAGGGGTCCCTGCTTCATCTCTCTCTCAACTAAGGGGTCCCTGCTTCATCTCTCTCTCAACTAAGGGGTCCCTGCTTCATCTCTCTCTCAACTAAGGGGTCCCTGCTTCATCTCTCTCTCAACTAAGGGGTCCCTGCTTCATCTCTCTCAACTAAGGGGTCCTTGGCCTGAAAACGTTGAAGACCCCTGCCATAGCACTTGACTATAGCCTCAATGACCCTACATGTAATTTAGTTTGCATTTTCGTTAGATTTTTGTAATTTTACCAAATATGGTGCTTATAGTCTAGTTTTTTTCTTACATTACTAACCCTATTTCCATGCAATATGGAATAGCTATGAACAGGTTGTGGGGGTCCCTGCTTCATCTCTCTCTCAACTAAGGGGTCCTTGGCCTGAACACATTGAAGACCCCTGGCCTATACACAGACTGGTGCTACCTTGACTGTGTCTCTGTCGGAGTTGTGTGTTTAAAGAGGCTAGTCAGGCTACACACACGCACGCACGCACACTACACTAAACACACATACACACACACGCGCGCGCGCGCGCGTCTCTGTGGGAGATGTGTGTTTAAAGGGGCCAAACAAACAACACACTACAAAGGAGCCCCCCCCCCCCCCTCTCTAATCTAGTAGCAGGCAGAGTGCATTAACAGGCCTATCTGTGGTTAAGCTGTGTGCTCTACTCTCAAGATGTGGCCTCTCTGACACACTGTGTCTATTAGAGGTGTAACGATACATTTTAACAACGATACGATACGCATCACGATACATGGTTGACGATACGATACATGGACGATATTGGTTCATTCATGGCGATACGATACGATTCCATTCAATGATTTAAAATCGATATAGTAACTATTTAGCAAATAAATGTAATCTGTGTGAAAGGTGTGGATAGTGCAGGTTTTTAAGGGAAACATGTATTATTATGGATATAAATAAGTAAACACAGTGATTATCTGCCAAATACATGGACATTGTATATTGACAAACCTGCACCTTGACATGAACCCAAAGATTACACACATTTATCCATAGACCAGTGTAGCTATATGGAAAGGAAACGTAATTAAACTCCTCCTTTTCATTTCTTCTTCATAAAAATGCTAAATACAATGCAATACAATACAAAGTAGGTAATATCGATACAATCGATTCTTTGCACTGCCGATTCGATACGATACAAAATAAAACGATACGATTCGATTTTAGCTGTTTTCATTTCAATATACTTTGATTTTTTAAGTTAAAAACGATATTTCGATACAGTTACGATATCGTTACACCCCTACTGTCTATATCTCTCCTTGTTCACTCACTGTCTGTCTGCTCACATGCACATGCACGCACACACAGAAACATGCATGCACGCACACACACACATGCACGAACGCAAACGCACACACCACACAGCTTTAAGAGCAAAGCAAACAAGAGATAACACCCAGTAACCCACAGTGTTTGTTTTGCAGGTCTTTCAGTCCGGGTGTATCAAAAAAGCAGCTGGGTTAAGCGGTGCCATGATCCCCCCCCCCCCCCCCTCTAAAACATGATTATCAAGTATTATGATTATACTAGGAGGAAGATCTTTTCCAAAAAAGTATGGATGTCATGGTGGGTGGTGACCCAGGCTGAAGTTAGCCACACCCCACAGTGTCGGGTGAATGGTAATTAGGGGAGGAGTTGATGCTGTGATGTAATAAGTATGTGTGTTTTTTTAACTGACACTTTTGACCACAAGATGGCAGCCTCCAAGAGATGCGCATAGCCTAGTGTTTCTCAAAGTGGATTCCAGGGACTCTGTGGGTTCCTTTTGGCGGGTCTAAATCGACCCATACAAGTCTGTCAAATGGACGCGACTCGTTCCATTTTGTACACGGTCAGAGTTAAGGGAAAACTTTGACATTTGAAAGTTTGAGAAACACTGCTGGTTTTCCCGCCTCTCACAACCACCAATAACAATAATCATAACAGAGAGATACTCGCAGTTATTTTGAAGCTGTCAGAAATCATAAACTATATTATTAAACTATATAATATAATGTGGTATATCCACTTGGTTCTGTTCCATCAGTTTCCCTGCCATATCATACAGCTCTATAACGTCCTGGGGGATCTGGCCAAATGACGACATAATAAAAGCGTCGCGGGGAGAGATGCCTGCTGCCTCACCCTTATCAGGGCGGATTAAAGAGGGGGGGATAATGAAAAGGGAGCAGGGCTTTGGAAGCCTTGTGTGGCATGAATAGCATTATCTAATGGAGTCCAATGCTAAAGCATGTTAATTCTGCTGCTACGCCATAGCAGGACCCCTTTTTCCCAGACTATCAGCTGCCCCTGGCTGCTCTTAACACCTCCACACCGGGAGAGCAGCTGTGTTCATTTTTTAGATTTGCACTGTAGCTAAAAAGCATTATGTTATACTCTGGCTATTCAAATAATATCAGATCTACAAGCCCATGTAAGGTCTGTTATCAGATCTACAAGCCCATGTAAGGTCTGTTATCAGATCTACAAGCCCATTATAAGGTCTGCGCTCGTGCCGCACGCTATATGAGCCATGGAGCTGCTATTTTCTTTTTTTTTTATCTTGAAAATGTGTGCAACTCTTTGAATATAAAAGCCATGTTTTTCTTTTCTTAAAGCGAACATTCTTTTTTTTTGTAAAGATTTGTTTTTGGGCTTTTATGCCTGTATTGATATAGTCTCGCGTAGCCAGACAACTATTCCACAATCTCTGAATGCTATATAGGGTCTGGAACAGCAGCTCCCTAACGGTGAGTAATGGAAACGGGCATTACCGTTCAAGAAATATATTTTAAAATGTCATTTCTGCTAAGCAGCAAGCTAAACATGCTTATATGATTTTTATTTATATAATGATAAATGTGTGCGATGTGAGACGGAAAACGGAAGTGACGAGGAGGCTTCACTTCCGCTTCATCTCGCACTCATCGTTTCTATTTCCCTTTACCAGACTGTATGCCGGGAGCATTTGACCAAATCACAGAGGCAACAGTCTGGCCACACGAGACTAGTATTGATAGGACAGTAGACTGACAGGAAATGGGGTTGAGAGATGGGGAGTGACACGCGGCAACGGTCGTCTGGATCGGGAATCGAACTGGCAAAGCCGCCGCCAGGCATCCATGCCGATGTGGCAATGCCTAAGTGGTATGTGCCTGGACCAGTAGGCCATAAGGCGAACGTTTTTAACTAAAATCTCTGCTTCTGGGGGTCCCAGGAACAAAACATTTTCAGATGTCCGTGGCCAAACATACATAGCCCATAAGTTTGAGGGTTGTCCTTGCCTTGAGTTTAAGAACCACTGATATAACATAGCAATGTGCGTTTTTTTTTAACTTTTTTTCTGAAAACTTTTAGTAAAATCATTTCCTCAGGTCAGAGTGGGTTAAGCCCCCTCCTCCTCCGTGGCTCTGGCTCGCCCTCCCCTTCATTTAAAGTTTTAAATAATAATCAGTTCTTCTTCTCCGCAGAAGTCATTATGTGAGCCGTCTATCTCTGGTGCGTACGAACGGCCACGCTAGCTAGCAGCATGGGAGAGAGACAGAGAGAGAGAGAGAGAGACAGAGAGAGAGAGAGAGAGAGAGAGGGTGATTAAAACCCATTCAGGCCTAGAATTATTGAATGCTTTAACCAGTGAAAAATAGCAGATCTACAAGCTCGCATTGCGGCACCAAGTGCCGCGCTGCGAGCTTGTAGATCTGCTATTTTTGAAAAAGTCGTGAAAATGTGTGCTGCAAATCTTTGAATATATGTATTTTTTCAAAGCGAACGTTTGTAACTCAAATTTTGCTTCTGGGGGCGGTCCCTGGAACTAAATATTTTGAGATGGGGGTCCGTGGCCAAATACATATAATTTTTGGGGGTCCTTCACCTGAAAAGGTTTGAGAACCACTGACATAGTAGTCTCTCAAGAACAGACTAACTGAGCTCCAGTTGAAGTGAAAAGAACCTTTTCTTTGACGATGGCTGGCCAGATTGCTGACATAGAAACATGGGTTAAAAAAAAAAAAGAGAAAAAAACCTTAGAAGGATTCAAAAGACACTCATAGAATCGGGTCAAAATTCAAATTTTCATGATTTTTCAAAAATAGCAGATATACAAGCTCGCAGCTGTGAGCTTGTATATCTGCTATTTTTCAATAGTTAAAGCATAAAATAATAATACACTAATAATGTGAACCCGTTCTGAATAGGTTAATCCGGCTATTTTCTTATTTTCCCCTCCTCACACCATGTTTCGTTCATTTCAGTACGCGTGTGAGCGGAGTGTGTTACACGGTGCTCTGCCACCCCCCCTCCCTGACAGACAAAAGCACTCAGGGGCAGTTTTAGTTTAGTTTATCAATATTCCGTTCTCTTCATGCGTGGAGATCCGCCACTCGTTGTTGCTTAACACCTTCTAAGCCTGGCCGTACTCCCTCGGACTTCCTACTGGGTCCCATCAGCCACACGTCTATTCCCGGACTTTTGATATAAATTATAATAAAATAAAAAAAAATCATCGGAAATTCTTCTCTGTGTCTTTTTGGAGCGATCTGAAAGGGTTAATATGCTCTGACAGTCATTTTCTGGTGCTGGGTGTGATACTCCTAATATCCAGCAGGCCACGCCGTTGACTCACATTCTGGATGGATGGCTGGCCAGGAGGAGCCTCATCCTCTCCCCAGTGTTGAAACTCAGCAAGAAGCTCAAACAAGATGGCTGGTCTTTGTCTCTGTTCGTGGATCGCGGTTTCAATCACGTTCGGGCGCCGCTTCTCTATCGCTCCTTTCCCTGCTTCGCCGCACGTAAACGAATGGAATTGATCTCCCCTCCGCCTCGCCAAAGTAAGATCGCCGACCTCTGCAGGATGAATATGTACGCTGTGTCGAGCACTCCAGTACGTGTTGTTATCATGTGGGCTTTGTTTTTTTAAAACATGTTTGTAAATAAATGGCTTATTTCTTCGGCGCTACCTCTGTTCAGAGGGTTCTGCCGCGGCTTGCAACGTGTTAAGGACTTATGTGGGTCACTTTCAGACAAACTTTTTTGAGACGTCGTTTTTTGAGATCGCATTACACGGGTCTCGTGGCGCACGAGTGCATTTTGAACAGGCTAATACTAAATACTACTGGGTCAAAGTGAAGATGTTGTGCATATCTTATGCCTGTTATTTAGGCCGAGTATTCTAAAGGACAACTTTAGTTTTCTTTTCAGAGGAAGCGGTGCGGCAGTGAGGAAAATTCATCCCTTAACACCCAACAGGCCAAACTCGTTCAGTAACGAGTTAAGGCCACTAGGGGTCACCCTGCCAAAAGGAGTTGTCTCGTTCCTCAACGAGACAACAAGGGGTTAACTGGTACAGCTCTGCGTGCATGCTGCGTGCCCTGTGAATGACCCTAGTCCATACGTCACACCGTGGCTCGCAGAGAGAGAGAAAATGGCGCGACAAGGCTGCATTGATTTCCATTCTAGGCTGGAACATAAAAAGGGCTTTATCTATGAATGAGGTGCAAAGAACGCCAGGGAAGCAGAGATCTGATTGTTTTCACGGCGACACTTTACCGCGATGGTCGGCCCCGGTTTGGATTTTAGTTTCGCGAGCGTTTGTAAACAAATGGATTATCTTCCTCAATCGTCATTGGACACCCACGTGCACACGCACGAAGCTTCCGAGGCTCTTCAAAATAAAGCGTGAGTGAACGGCGGCAGCAGCAACAGCTAGAAATGTTATAAACCTGAGCAGCCCATGTGTTAATTGCTCCCTTTGAACTTCAGAGGGGTTGTGCACTGAGGTAATTGATTGAGCCATACCAGTGTCAAGTGCTCGTTAGTGATCTCTCTTATCAATGAAAGCATCAAAGACAACAACCTGTTTGATGCCTGTCATAGAGGGGAGGGGGAGGGGGGGGGAAATGTGTTTGTACAGACTTACCTAGTCCCCCTTTAAGGTCTTTTTTTAAGGGTAAGATTTTCTGCACCTAGGCTAAACAACGGACAATAAATGAACACTTTGGGCTCTATTTTGATTGTCTTAAGTACCAGCTCTTACGCCTTAACTTAAAGGTCTGTCCATACTGTCTCCGACCACCAAACCTTTCATCAGAAAGGTCCGGTTCAACTACAAAATCACGTCACTCACATCTTCTGAAAAGCATTACCCCGAATTAGAGTTCGCAAAGCTGCACGTCAGAAAGTCGGAACTCTCCGACGAAAAGTTGGTGATCGGAGACAGTATGGACAGGCCTTTAAGTTAACGCATGGGTGACTAACCCATCGCAAAGTGCAATAACTCTCCCCGTGAAGGTCTCAGAAATGTCCCCTTCCATGACTTTTCCTAAATACTCAAGACATATGTTCTCGTTTTTTTTTCCCCCTTCTGAAACGTTTCCTAAGTATGTAATAATATACGATTATACCACTCTGACTGCATTTATATGTCAAATTGACAGGTAAAATTCTCTCCCTTTCTGCCCAGGAGAGCAACACCTCTTCCCCCGCTGGCAGCAGGGTTCTATTAGAAGACAATAGAATCCCTGCTGGCAGCAGGGGTTCTATTAGAAGACAATAGAACCCCCGCTGGCAGCAGGGGTTCTATTAGAAGACAATAGAATCCCTGCTGGCAGCAGGGGTTCTATTAGAAGACAATAGAACCCCCGCTGGCAGCAGGGTTCTATTAGAAGACAATAGAATCCCTGCTGGCAGCAGGGGTTCTATTAGAAGACAATAGAACCCCCGCTGGCAGCAGGGTTCTATTAGAAGACAATAGAACCCCCGCTGGCAGCAGGGGAGGTGTGAAGTCCTACTTACTCTTTGGCCCAAAAGGGGGAGATAATTAGAGGTCATTTCGACAGATAAATGCAGTCAGAGAAGAAGTGATATTTTTTCAGTCACCCGAGTGTTAAGGCATAAGAGCTGGTACTTAAGACACTTAAGTTGCAATCAATTATTCTCTTTGAAGGTCCGCGATGCCATGGTCTCCATAGACTTCCATGTAATTCATAGTGCACGGATCGTGCACGCCCATGCCTAGATCATGCACCACGTGTTTGCAGGCTGTTCACAGCTTTCAAACAAAAAAAATCCGCTTGGAAATCCGTTCAGGCATTCATGATTTAGCAGCCATTATGTTTTCTTCAGATGTAAACAAACATGGCTGCCATGTTTGAAAGAATGGGTTGGTATGGGGGTTAAACATGCAATTTCGCGATCGCGATCATGCCTACTACATTTCTGGAGGTCCAACATTTTTTTTTGAAAAACTATTTATTTTATTTTATTCAAAAACGGCCCAAACTCGGGAAACTCGGGGTTGGCACCAGTAGTGTTAAGACAATCAACATTGAGCCCATGGTTTCTCTCTGACCCCATACACACCAGGTCTGAGGTTGTACACATTCTGACCATATTGTCCGTTTTCTTTTCGCAGAAAAACTAACCCTGTGTGAAAAGGCCTTTATTCTTTTCAGCGCGAAGAATTCACGGCCACTACAACTCTAGTGAATAGAAAGTCTTCAAGCGTTACAAGTAGAAAACGAGTATTTAATCTCATTCTTCAGTTCACGCCAAGGCTTTCTCCCGCACACAACCTGACCATTATTCATCCTACAACAACAACATACAATATGGATTAAAAAGTCGTGCACTCGTCAAGATGTTGTCGGACTCAAGCTACGCACGTTGATATGAAAGGCGAGTTTGATTTGGCCGAGTAGAGAGACGCTCCTCAGACAGAGCTTTTGATCCAGTGAAAAACAAAACACCCGAACAGTTTAGCGTCCTTCAACGAGAGGACCGTCTCATGGCATCGTTAACCCTGCAAGGCCCCAATTAATTACTACTGGCCAATTGTTTTTCTTTTTACAAAAAATCTGATGGAGTCCTAATCAATCATGAAAATGTAATGTTTTTTTTTTAAATGTTTTTGTAAGGTATTATAGCCATAATTCATAAATCATAAATCATGCTATAATTTACATTTTGGGGATATTTCTCACAATAATAACATATGTACATGTTCTAGACATTCTAATGATCACCAAAAATATATATATTACAGACATTTTACTTATGTTTTAGTGAGGAATAGCTTCAGTGAAAAAGTGAGATGTTGTTCGTCCAGACTCTGGAATGTCAGCCTCTGTGGGGGGTACTTATATGCAAATATCCTGGCCAATGTTTTTGTAATACTAAACATTAGGATCCAATGGTGATGTTAATGTGAAAAAAAGAACAGGAAAACTAATTATTTGAACTCTTTTTTTGATAAAATAAAAATGTCTCCAAAAAGCGACATTGGGCCTTGTAGGGTTAAGGCACCCCCATTACTCCCATCCATCCATCCGTCCGTCCGTCTGCGGTCGTAGAGGCATCGCGGCAGGGTTGCGTAGCAGCGCTTCATGGCTGCTGCTGAAAGCACTGAACTGACTTCCAGCGGCGTCACAAGGGGGGGAGAAGTGGGACTGAGTTACCGGGGCCCAAGGTGGAGGGGCCTTCATTATTTTATACTTTATCTATTGAAAAATAGCAGATCTACAAGCTCGCAGCGCGGCACCGAGTGCCGCGCTGCGAGCTTGTAGATCTGCTATTTTTTTTTTTAAAGTAATGAAAATTCGTATTTTTTGATAAGCGAACGTTTGTAACTAAAATGTTGCTTCTTGGGGGGGGGGGGGGGGGGGTCCCTGGAACTAGATATTTTGAGATGGGGGTCCGTGGCCAAATACATATCATTTTGGGGGTCCTTGATATGAAAAGTTTTGAGCACCACTGACATAGAAACATAGGTTTTAAAATAAATAAATAAATAAATAAAACTTAGAAGGATTTGAAATATTTAGACTCCGCACAAACGTTCGCGATTTTGTTCAAAAATAGCAGATCTACAAGCTTGTATATCGGCTATTTTTTCAATTGTTAAAGCGCACAATGTGAGTGAATCCTTGTACCTGTACCCAGGGCCCCATTTTTTGCAGGATTTGGTGTGACACCCCTGCTTAGCTTGCCTTCCCACAGGAGTCAGTTAAAAAAGAGCATCAATATTTCATCAAACCTCCGTGTGTCTGAGGTCCAGATCAAAGGCAAGACTCCCACTGTCCTACAGGTAGCAGAGATGATGGCTCTTTTGTTCCTGCTCCTCTGAGGTCCTTCTGGGGTCGGCACTCTCCTTTCTTTTCTCTTTGCTCTTTTTTCACCTCACATCGCCGCCTGTCAGGGACGTGCTGGGCCCCTGATTCAGCCCGGGAAAAAGAGTTGCAGAGGCCCTCATTGCGCGCTATATAGAGAGAGATCTCTCTCTGTAGCACTGCTGCTGCTACTCAAAGATTTGCCATTTCAGATCATGACAAAGTGACAAGCCAGTGGGCCAATTACATGAGTTATATTTCGTCGTTGTCGGGTGGAAACCTTGTATGTCCAAAACCGTTTGTTTCGTATTTATCATTTTAAAAATGATTTAAACTAGTGAAAACAGCCGATCTACAAGTTGTGTGATTGTAGATCTGCTGTTTTCACTACTTTTGTGCGGCGGCCTTGTATGATGAAGCAGGGCTTTGCTTTGCGAAAAAAAAATATATACATTTGAAACTTGGAGATATGAGGTTTCTGCCCGACAGTGACGATTTACTTTGTTGGCCGCCCAGCCCCCAAAACGGAACGAAGGCCGACATTTTATTCTAAATGTTTTCCTAATGGGAATGATCGGCGGTTCGGGAGTTGTCTCGCTTTTCCCAATGGCCAGCACGTCCCTGGATGATGGCTCTTTTGTTCCTTCTCCTCTGAGGTCCTTCTGGGGTCCACACTCTCCTTTCTGAGGTCCTTCTGGGGTCCACACTCTCCTTTCTGAGGTCCTTCTGGGGTTCACACTCTCCTTTCTGAGGTGCTTCTGGGGTCCACACTCTCCTTTCTGAGGTCCTTCTGGGGTTCACACTCTCCTTTCTGAGGTCCTTCTGGGGTCCACACTCTCCTTTCTGAGGTCCTTCTGGGGTCCACACTCTCCTTTCTGAGGTGCTTCTGGGGGTCCACACTCTCCTTTCTGAGGTCCTTCTGGGGTCCACACTCTCCTTTCTGAGGTCCTTCTGGTTTTCACACTCTCCTTTCTGAGGTCCTTCTGGGGTCCACACTCTCCTTTCTGAGGTCCTTCTGGGGTCCACACTCTCCTTTCTGAGGTGCTTCTGGGGGTCCACACTCTCCTTTCTGAGGTCCTTCTGGGGTCCACACTCTCCTTTCTGAGGTGCTTCTGGGGTCCACACTCTCCTTTCTGAGGTGCTTCTGGGGGTCCACACTCTCCTTTCTGAGGTCCTTCTGGGGTCCACACTCTCCTTTCTGAGGTCCTTCTGGGGTCCACACTCTCCTTTCTGAGGTCCTTCTGGGGTCCACACTCTCCTTTCTGAGGTGCTTCTGGGGTCCACACTCTCCTTTCTGAGGTGCTTCTGGGGTCCACACTCTCCTTTCTGAGGTCCTTCTGGGGTCCACACTCTCCTTTCTGAGGTCCTTCTGGGGTCCACACTCTCCTTTCTGAGGTGCTTCTGGGGGTCCACACTCTCCTTTCTGAGGTCCTTCTGGGGTCCACACTCTCCTTTCTGAGGTGCTTCTGGGGTCCACACTCTCCTTTCTGAGGTGCTTCTGGGGGTCCACACTCTCCTTTCTGAGGTCCTTCTGGGGTCCACACTCTCCTTTCTGAGGTCCTTCTGGGGTCCACACTCTCCTTTCTGAGGTCCTTCTGGGGTCCACACTCTCCTTTCTGAGGTGCTTCTGGGGTCCACACTCTCCTTTCTGAGGTGCTTCTGGGGTCCACACTCTCCTTTCTGAGGTGCTTCTGGGGTCCACACTCTCCTTTCTGAGGTCCTTCTGGGGTCCACACTCTCCTTTCTGAGGTGCTTCTGGGGTCCACACTCTCCTTTCTGAGGTGCTTCTGGGGTCCACACTCTCCTTTCTGAGGTGCTTCTGGGGTCCACACTCTCCTTTCTGAGGTGCTTCTGGGGTCCACACTCTCCTTTCTGAGGTGCTTCTGGGGTCCACACTCTCCTTTCTGAGGTGCTTCTGGGGTCCACACTCTCCTTTCTGAGGTCCTTCTGGGGTCCACACTCTCCTTTCTGAGGTGCTTCTGGGGTCCACACTCTCCTTTCTGAGGTCCTTCTGGGGTCCACACTCTCCTTTCTTTTCTCTTTGCTCTGATTTCACCTCACATGGCCCCCTGGCTGTGCTCCAGCCAGGCTTGTTGCCTCATTTTGGGGAGTTTTTACAAGGATGGGGTAGAAAGACAAAAACTGGGTTAAAAAGAAGAAGCGTGTTCTAGAGTTGTCCAGACGTTTAACGTGTTCCTGTTGGTCTTGTTCTTGTATTGCCGGGGTTTTTCTTCTTGGTATAGTTCTTGTGTAACAGTACTTGTGAGAATGCTGCCAGCATTCTGATGTGTTGATTGATTCATTGATTGAAAATACAAATAAAAAATGAAAATAAAAATAGAATAAAATAAATCACACCTAGAGTGAGGTGGCGTCAATGGGACAATGAATATACAAATGGCCATAACTTTTTTTCGCGATGCTAATAGATAAAACAGAAATAAAAAGTACGGCAGAAAATCACAGGTCCTCTCCCATTTTGGTGACTCTGCTAGGTCACCAAGGTTTGCTAGTCTGCTAGGGATTTTAAACCTAAGGAAGCCTATCCTTGTTTCCATTGGGGTCCTTTGTTCTCAATTCATCAAAATACAAAGACAAATATACAGTACTATACAAAACATCATATGGATGGCCAAAACGCAAAACCGTCTGAAAAAAATCACTTTGTTGCATGCAGATCACGCAGCACGAGGCGTTGTGAGCTTGTAGATCGGCTATTTTCGGCAAAGAGGTTTGGTAGAGGGGAAAAGGAGCAGACTGAAAGGTCAAGTATTGAAGGTTCAAGTGGTTAAATATCTGAAAACACAAATTGACATGAATCCCAAATACACTGATGATTGTGCTGTCAAACAATGAAACTATATGGAATCTATGAACAGGTTGTGGTGGTCCCTGCTTCATCTCTCTCTCAACTAAGGGGTCCTTGGCCTGAAAACGTTGAAGACCCCTGTTCTACAGGTCTGTTACAAGTATTACCATCAACAGTTTTTGATCAACTCACCCTCTTAGAAGTTTCAACAGCTGACACCAATCATTAACGATCAGCAAGGCAATGCAGAGAGGAGGTTTTGAGCTTCAACATTTTGCCACTGACTGGCACTGAACAAGATCAGGGTTCTAGTCAGAGATGGGCAGTATTTGAAATACGTATTTGAAAAACGTTTTTGTATTTTGAAATACTATTTGGTAAAACTTTTTTGTATTTTGATATACTATTTGAAAAACTTTTTTGTATTTTGAAATACAAAAACGTATTTCAAATAACCATTTCAAAATGCAAAAAAGGGGTCCATGCTCAAGCTCCCTCAGCCCTATGTTCCCTCAGCCTTATGTTCCCTCAGCCTTATGTTCCCTCAACCCTATGTTCCCTCAGCCCTATGTTCCCTCAGCCCTATGTTCCACCATCAAGGCTGCCTACAGAGCGGTCCAACGGCCCCACTTTGGGAAATCTGACCACCATGCGGTGCTACTGCTACCTGCCTACAAGCAGAGAATGAAGAGCGAGCAACCCAAGGAGAGGTCTGTTCAGTGCTGGTCCACAGATAATGTATCTAAACTACAGGGCTGCTTTGAATCGACAGAATGGTCCATCTTCAAAGACTCAGCCACAAGTTTGGATAACTACGCTGACACTGTCACCAGCTATGTTAAATTCTGTGTGGATAATTGCATCCCAGCGCGAACCGTTCGCTCTTATCCCAACGAGAAGCCGTGGATGAACCATGATACTCGTCTGAAGTTGAGAGAGCGCCGAGCCGCTTTTCAATCTGGGGACGAGGAACGGTACAAAAAATCCAGATACGACCTGAGGAGGGCGATCAGAGACGCTAAGAGACAATATAGGGACAAACTGGAGAACAACTATAGTGGCTGTGACGCACGGCGTATGTGGAGAGGGCTGCAGGCGATCACGGATTACAAACCGAAGCCGGCTGTTATTAACACCTCGGACTCTCTACCGGACGAATTGAATAACTTTTTCGCCCGCTTTGAAACTCACAACACGGACCCAGTTACACCGGTGCGGGGAACACCCGGTGCGGTGGAGCTGCAGGTGACACAACGAGATGTGAGTAAAACTTTTAAAAGCGTTGGGACTCATAAGGCGGCCGGCCCTGACGGGATTGCCTCACGTGTCCTTAAGTTGTGTTTCGACCAGCTTTCGGGAGTCTTTACTGACATTTTTAATATGTCACTGTCATTGTGTGTGGTACCGTTGTGTTTTAAGGAAACCATAATTGTACCCATAGCAAAGAAAAAACCTGTCGCATGTCTTAATGATTATCGCCCTGTGGCTTTGACCTCTGTTCTTATGAAGTGTCTGGAAAAAATGGTTATATCACATATAACGCACATTATCCCTGCCAATACTGATCCATTACAGTTTGCATACTGTGCTAATAGATCAGTCGATGATGCTATTTCTCTCGCACTACACATTGCCTTGAAACATCTGGAGAATAGGAACTCTTATGTCAGACTACTCTTCATAGATTATAGCTCTGCCTTTAACACGATTGTACCATCTAAGCTTGTGTTGAAACTCAGGGGTCTAGGTCTTGGCAGTAGTATCTGCAACTGGCTGTTTGACTTTTTGACAGGCAGGCCACAATCTGTACGAATAGGGAACAAGCATTCATCTAAGATATTGACCAGGACTGGAGCGCCCCAGGGCTGCTGCCTCAGTCCCTTGTTGTATAGTCTGTTCACCTATGATTGTGTTGCCAGGTGTGGCAATAATTCTATTCTCAAATTTGCAGATGACACCACGGTTATAGGACTAATATCCAACGATGATGAGAGGGCCTATAGGAGGGAAATTGAAGAGCTAACCCTATGGTGCCAGAATAACAATCTCTCTCTAAATGTTAGTAAAACAAAAGAGATCATCGTTGACTTTAGGAAGTCTAAAGTCAATCACAGTCCCTTAACCATAAATGGTTCACCTGTAGACATAGTGGACAGTTTCAAATTCCTGGGTGTTCACATAACAAACTCACTCACATGGTCTCAAAACAGCGAAGGTATCCTTATGAAAGCGCAGCAGCGATTGTACTTTCTGAGGCGCCTCAGGAGATTTGGCCTGAGCACCAAGGCTCTTGTTAATTTCTATCGCTGTACCATAGAAAGTGTTTTGACAGGATGCATCACAGTGTGGTTTGGTAACGTGACTGTTCAAGACAGTACACAGTTACAGAGAATTGTGAAGAAAGCTGCCAAAATCATTGGCACAGAATTACCACAGCTACACACAATCTATAACACACGCTGTAAGAAAAAGACAGAGAACATCTTAAAGGACAGCTGTCACCCCGCCCATTCCCTGTTCTATCTCCTCCCATCCAAAAAACGTTACCAGAGCATCAAATCTCACACCACCCGTTTCAGTAATAGTTTTTATGCTCAAGCAATCAGGATGCTTAACGAAGAGATGGAAGCGAGACGTAGGTAGTCATGTGCAAGATACGCAGTTTTTAAACTGTACACTGTTACACTGTATGGTTGTTTTGTTGTTTTTGGGTTGTCCTGGGTGACCTGTTGTTGTCTTGTTTTTTTGTGTGTAATAAGGCTGAGAGTGCTCTTGGCACAAGCATTTCAATGTATGTCTATACCTGTATGGATGTGCATTTGACTAATAAAACTGAAACTGATGTTCCCTCATCCCAAAATAGGACCCTATGTTCCCTCAGCCCTATGTTCCCTCAGACCAAAAATCTCAGTCCCCCATGGCATTGTTTCCGACGTCTCATTGTTCTGACGCCCCATTCGTCCGATGCTGGTGAATGCTAACCTGGTAAATGCTAACCTGGTGAATGCTAACCCGTGAATGCGGACCTGCCGACACTGGTGAATGCTAACCTTGTGAATGCTGGCAAATGCTAACCTTGTGAATGCTGACCTCCCGATGCTGGTGAATGCTAACCTGGTGAATGTTAACCTGAAGAATGCTAACTCTTTATATGCCCATTTATGGAGATCCCTGATGTCATCATTATTAAGTCCATATCTGTGAATGCATGGGTAACAGGGATCTCCATATATGGGTAACTGGTCCGATATTGGCGATATATATTAATAAAGGATAACATAAATTAAAAGTTCACATATGGGTATTCCCAGATGATGCCCTGTTAGGGGAACCACACCAACAGAATCCATATATGGCCAAGACCGGTGGCCAAGACAGATGGCGTGACCTTGCCCAGTAAGACGCCCTTAATGGGACATCGGAACAATGAGATGTCGGACCAATGCCATGGCACCGTCTATTTTGGGCTGAGGGAACATAGGGCTGAGGGAACATAGGGTCTATTTTTGGGTTGAGGGAACATAGGGCTGAGGGAACATAGGGTCTATTTTGGAATTGAGGGAACATAGGGCTGGGGGAAACATAGGGTTGAGGGAACATAGGGTATAATAAATTGTTAGGGAGTGAGGGAACATAGGGCTGAGGGAACATAGGGCTGAGGGAACATAGGGCTGAGGGAGCTTGAGCATGACCAAAGGGTCATTTGAAATACGTATATCAAATACTTCCCATCTCTGGTTCTGACAAAATGAGGAGCAGAACGATCTTGCAGACAGACTGACATAGCCTGGCCATAAACCAATCTACTCAGTTAAACATATCTACAGTAAACAGTTTGGGAGGGTAAGCTTTTTCTATGTGTTGACTGACTGACTGACTGACTGACTGACTGACTGACTGACTGACTGATAGCAAAGACACAGACAGGGTAAAAGCATCATTTATACAGCTTGTAGATCTGCTATTTTTGAATGTAGCCAACAAATAAAAATGGATAAAGTGGTTAAAATGGTCATGATTCTGTATTATGGTTTTGCTGGGGACCCCCTGGAACCCTGGACCCCCATCCCCCCTCCCCGCCTGTCTCTCTCTTTCTCTCCCTCTACCCCCCCCCCCCCTCCTCTCTTTCTCTCTCTCTCTCTCTCTCTCTCTCTCTCTCTCTCTCTCTCTCATCATCGGGGCGTCAATCTGCAGCCTGTCAGTCCCAAACGGACAGTGACTAACGACACTATCCCAGTCACACACACACACGCACGCACACACACACACACACACACACACACACACACACACACACACACACACACACACACACACACACACACACACACACACACACACACACACACTCTCTTTATCAGCCCATAACAACAAACCACAGCAGGCTCCATACGGCTGGAAATGACTGACGTGAAATGGAAACGTCTCAGTCTGTGAAGGCCCTGCGAGGCTGGAGTGAAATATTAGCTGGAGGAGAAGAGAAGGGAGATGGCAGGAGATAGAGGAGAGAGGATAGAGAGGATAGAGGTGGTTTGTGGGCTCTGTGGTGATAGCGGAGGGTCCTTTAATAATAATAATACTACTTCTGATAGCTGGCACGTGCACACATCGACATCAAAGTCCCTCTCCAGACCATGAATGCAGTTTTAACTAGGGATGTCCCAATACCACTTTTTTGCTGACCAAGTACAAGTACGAGTACTTCATACTTGCCGATACCGAATACCGATACTGTAAGTTGCGTTTCTGTACGAGTGCTTAAATAGCGTGTGGCGCTCCAAAATAAAATGCTTTAAATAATGATGTTGTCATGCCTAGAGTGAGAGAAGGTGAAAACACTGTTCATTAGTTGAACTAACACACACAAAACTGTGTCTTAGGACTTTTGATATGTTGTTACCAACATATTTATGAAACAGAATGGTATCTGACGCTGTCGTGAGCGATATCGGACGAGTTCGAGTAGAGCAAAATATGCCGGTATCGGGGTGAGTACCGATTCTGGTATCGGTATCGGGAAATCCCTAGTTTTTATTATGGTTACGCCACATCTCCAGTATTGACTTGATTATGCTTAGTTCAGTGTGGTATCAAGCACTGAAAATAGCCGACCTCCAAGCTCACAATGTGTCGCAGAGCGACGTTTTGTGAGCTTGGAGGTCTGCTATTTTCGATATTTCCACCAAAAGGCCCTTTTAGAAATTTCAGCCCCTGCCTCTCTAACATTCTTTGCACGTCCCTGCTTCTGAAGGCAGTGAAAAGGAGATCCTGTTTGTTTGCTTTAGTTGAAAAGCAAACAGGATCCACTCAAACTGCTCTCCACCAATATACAAGAACGCTCTCCTCAAAGGCAAAATCTCGATATTTCGATGTCCCACTGTTTCGAATCCCCCGTACTCCGGCTTTTTGGGTTAGGGTTAAGTAAGGTTTAGACTTATTCGCCAGGTTAGCATTCACTCGCGACAGCAGGTTAGCGTTCACCAGCGTTGGTAGGTTACCGTTCATCGGCGATTCGGACTACTGGCCACTGAAAACAATGGCACATCAAAACACACAGGTCAAATCGGAACGGTCGCCACCAGGTATTCCTAACCTTAACCTCAGTAAAACTATGTCTAAACCTAACCTTAATCCTAATCTTAACCTCAGTGAAACTATGTCTAAACCTAACCTTACGTCCTTACCAGACTCCAAACCAAAGCGATTGGTTATATCGTTAGTCTGCTTATTTATCTCATTTAAAATAGATATATTTATTTTGGTACAAGTCTGATTTAGGCTACACACTGATAACATCCCATCCACACTCTAATATTAAGTGCATGCAGACATTGTCATTGTTAAAACGCAGAGCTCACGTTTGAAATCTCGTAATTCCTAAGTGTAACCTCAGTAAAACAAATACAAGAATACCGGGCCAGTGGTCCTCAGAAAAGTGTGTTTTGGGCTGAGCATTCCTTTTACCCTCCTTTTCATGCTACAGCCTATGCTTGGCTTTTCCAGGATGGTGCCCTACAAGCAAGGCCTTGCCAGCCAGGCACAGCCCAAAGGCCTCAATGTTATGATAAAGCTTGTTGTGTCCAGAAGAAGCAGTCTTTATGGTCATTGTCTTATAATAAATGTTGTCCAGAGCGAACCCTAACCCCCCCACCTCCCCCCCCCCCTCAGGTGGCCTCTTTCAGGACCTCAGGAGGACCAGGACTTATGGGGACTGTTGGTTCAACTGACCAGAATGCATTGCAGCCACCGGCCAATGGCAGCAGGTCGTACGCCTTCCTCTATTAGTTCACAGACTAGGCCATGACATTCTCTCTCTCTCTCTCTCTCTCTCTCTCTCTCTCTATCTAAATCTCTATGGCACTCTGTCGCACTCACTTAATGCACGCACCCACACACACACACACACACACACACACATGCACGTGCGTGTGCGACCCCCTAAATCCCCCTGCGTGTAAAGATGGATGGCGTGTTACTGAACCACAGGTGTTGTTCCACTTCCACACTGCAGGGGCGTCACACTGGGGGGGGGGGGGGGGGGGGTGGGACTGAGTTACTGGGGCCCAAGGTGGAGGGGCCTTACCTATCTTATACTTTAGCTATTTTTGAAAAGTATGTGTGTGCAATTATTTGAATATATGTATTTCTTTAAGCGAAAAACTAAACTAACATTTTGCTTCTGGGGTGGTCCCTGGAACTAAATATTTTGAGATGGGGGTCCGTGGTCAAATACATATCATTTTGGGGGGTCCTTGACATGAAGAGGTTTGAGCACCACTGACATAGAAACATAGGTTTTTCAAAAAAACATTTTTAGAAAGATTTGAAATATTCAAAGACAAATTTTCACGACTTTTCAAAAATAGCAGATCTACAAGCTCACAGTGAGCTTGTATATATCTGCTATTTTTCAATAGTTAAAGCACACAATAATGGGTAACAATGCATCCCCAGTCTTAAGTGGGTTAAACCCCCTCCCTCTATAAAGAACATTCATGGGGGGCCCGCAGTGAAGCCTTGTACCCAGGGCCCAGAATTTGGTGTGACACTCCTGCGCACGCGCACACACACACACACACACACACACACACACACACACACACACACACACACACACACACACACACACACACACACACACACACTGTACTACTGTTTTACTGTCCTCTTCCTCCCATGTGGCATTTACACCACGCTTGTGTGAGTCTGGGAATATTAAGAGAAAACCGGGAATATTAGGAATACCATAACCTATACAATCAATCTGCCTGTCAATTAGAACACGTTCTTTCTGAAGGGACCTGCTTTTCTTTTGGTGGTATTTTATATTAATGTAGAACAAAGAGGAGGACAAACTTTGTGGAAGTTCTTCTTGCAGTGGCGTCAGTTCAGCAAAAGGGTATGGCAAAGATGGGAGTCCTGAAGTGTGGGTCATGACCCAAAGTATAAGGTCTCGGGTACAAGCGGCGGAAATGGGTTTCCTCAGACGGGTGGCTGGTATCTCCCTTAGAGATAGGATGAGAAGTTCAGTCACCCGAGAGAGACTTGGAGTAGAACCGCTGCTCCTACACTTGGAAAGGAGTCAGCTTAGGTGGTTGGGGGCATCTAGTACGGATGCCCCCCGAGCGCCTTCCTAGGAAGGTCCTCGATGCACGTCCCACTGGGAGGAGACCAAAGACCAGATGGAAGGATTATATCTCCAAACTGGCCTGGGAACGCCTCGGTATACTCCCTGAGGGAGTGGAGGAAGTTGCGCAGGATAAGGAAATCTGGAAGTCTCAGTTGGAACTGTTACCCCCGCGACCCGATTCCGGATAAGCGGTTGAAGATGGATGGCTGGATGGATGGGAGTCCTCATGGAAAAGAGGCATGACATTTTGTATAACACGGTTCTATTGTGAAAATAGCAGATCTACATGCTCACAACGTGAGCATGTAGATCGGCTATTTTCACAATGTCTGGAAAAAAAGCGTATTTATTTTTTATTTTTTTACACAGGTTTCTACTGTTTCTTGGGCTGGATATGGCAGCCTGGAACGGTTGCTCAAGTGCAGCTAAACTTGGCATGTTAGTAAACGTGCCACAATTAACAATAATGCATTGCACCTGTGCAGCTGACCTGCGGAACCTGGGAATATACCATTCTGTCAAGATGGGGAGAATACAAGTATAATTGTTGAAGTGACCATTTTGTTAAATTTTGGATTTTCTAGTTATTTTACTGTAATTTAACAACATAATAACCAGCGCAGAGCCGCAGATAGACAAAGAGACATTCATGGATTTATATTTAAAAAACTTTTATCTTCCCCCCTGGACCCAGGGTATGGTAGCTCTGGTCCATCGCGTCACCTCCCGCATCGCTCCCGGTGACGCTCTGACAGACCCGTCGGGAAACGCCTGGACTCGAGATTGTCGGCCCCTCCGAGCGCTCAATACTAGTGAAAATAAACTAAACTACTTCACTACTCACCAAACCAAAGGTCGTTTTGCACTGTTGAAAGTCTATTCTCCGCGGTGGTGAACCCCTCAGCACCCCACCTACTCTGCAAAATACATTATTTTTGTCATGAAATAAAGTGCATCCAACTCGACCGCCGCTTATTTCCGGGTTGTGAACCATTGTATCTGCGGTGGCCGCTAGGTGGCTCGAGGTGAGTGCGTTTTATTTCATGACAAAAATAATGTATTTTACAGAGTAGGTGGGGTGCTGAGAGGTTTACCACCGCGGAGAATAGACTTTCAACAGCGCAAAACTACCTTTGGTTTGGTGAGTAGTGAAGTAGTTTAGTTTATTTTGACTGATGTTGAGCGCTCGGAGGGGCCGACAATCTCGAGTCCAGGCGTTTCCCGACGGGTCTGTCAGAGCGTCACCGGGAGGAGACGCGATGGACCAGAGCTAAGGGTATGGCAGCTGCATACCCCTGCCATACCATAGTGACGCCCCTGTTCTTCTGGATCGTGGGCAGGGGTGTCACACCAAATTCTGGGCCCTGGGTACAAGGACTCACTGCGGGGCCCCCCCATGAATGTTCTTCATAGGGGGAACTGGGAACGCATGCATTATTACACATTATTTTGTGCTTTGACTATTGAAAAATAGCAGATCTACAAGCTCGCAGCACGGCTGCAATTTTTTTTAAATCATGAACATTTGTGCAAGTCTTTGAATATTTCAAATCCTTCTAAGTTTTTTTTAAAAAGTATATATATACTGTATGTATAATATATATGTTTCCATGTCAGTGGTGCTCAAACCTATTCATGTGAAGGACGGAGGACCCCCAAAATGATATGTATTTGGCCACGGACCCCTATCTCAAAATATCTAGTTCCAGGGACCCCCCCAGAAGCAAAATTTTAGTTACAAATGTTCGCTTAAAAAATACACATATTCAAAGACTTGCACACATTTTCACTACTTTTTGAAAAATAGCAGATCTACAAGCTCGCAGTGCGGCACTCGGTGCCGTGCTGTGAGCTTGTATATCTGCTATTTTTCAATAGCTAAAGTATAAAATGATTAAGGCCCCTCCACCTTGGGCCCTGGTAACTCAGTCCCACTCCCCTCCCCCCCTCTGACGCCCCTGAACGTAAAAAAGAGGTTTAGTTTGATGTCAGTTGGGTGTTTTGTGACCTGCCCTTACTCTGCATCGCCAGTAGATGGCGGTGGTGCTCTTCGTTCACTTACTGATATGCAGCAGCACTGTTTACAGCAGTGGTTCTCAAAGTGAGGTCCGGGGACCCCCAGAGGTCCTTGAAGGAGTTTCAGGGGGTCCCCAGCTAAAGGATAGTTATAGGAACCAAATGGACCCTAATGGGTCTGTTAACTCTGAGAGTGTACAAATGGAACCAAATGGACCCTTACGGCTCTGTAACTCTGAGAGTGTACAAATGGAACCAAATGGACCCTTACAGCTCTGTAACTCTGAGAGTGTACAATGGGAACCAAATGGACCCTTACGGCTCTGTAACTCTGAGAGTGTACAATGGGAACCAAATGGACCCTTACAGCTCTGTAACTCTGAGAGTGTACAATTGGAACCAAATGGACCCTTACAGCTCTGTAACTCTGAGAGTGTACAATTGGAACCAAATGGACCCTTACAGCTCTGAGAGTGTACAATTGGAACCAAATGGACCCTTACGGCTCTGTAACTCTGAGAGTGTACAATGGGAACCAAATGGACCCTTACAGCTCTGTAACTCTGAGAGTGTACAATTGGAACCAAATGGACCCTTACAGCTCTAAATGGACCCTTACAGCTCTGTAACTCTGAGAGTGTGCAATTGGAACCAAATGGACCCTTATTGGTTAACTCTCAGAGTGTACAAATGGAACCAAATGGACCCTTCGGGTCTGTAACTCGGAGAGTGTTCAAATGGAACCAAATGGACCCTATGGTGAGGTCCATGAATTAACATTGATTTTGGGGGTCCGTAGCCTAATGCATGTCAAACTGGGGGTCCTTGAAATTATAATGGCTGAGAAAGTAGAATCAAAAAGTCGCAAAAAATCTCCTCTTATGTGGGGATCCCTGGCTTATCTTTTCAAATGGGGGTCCGCGGGCAAATATGTGTCAATTTGGGGGTCCTTGACATGAAAAGGTTTGAGACCCACACCACTGAAGGAGATAGACTACAGATTTACTCTGACGTGCTAGTACCGCCATCTTGTGGTGAATTTTAGAAACACACACGTACAGTTTCACTGTACAGATGATCATTTGTATGACAGCACTTTTTCATCAAGGACCCCCAAAATGTATATACTATTTGAACGTGGACCCCCCCCCCCCCCCCCCCCCCCTCCTCCCCCTCCTCCCCCCATCTGAAAATGGTTTGTGCCGGGGACCCCTAGAAGAGAAGATTTATGTTCAAAATTATGTTTAAAAATATATTTTTATATTTAGCTTTTTTTTTTTTTATGGCAGTTGTACAAGCTTGCTGTGAGCTTGTAGATCTGCTGTTTTTGAACAGCCAATGTATAGATCTATAAAGTGGTTAACGTGATCATGATGCTGTATTAACTACCTTTGCTGGGGACCCCCTGGACCCCCCCAAAGGACCCCCAAGGACCCCTATAGGGGACTGTGAGCAGGATCCAAAGACTTCCCTTCAACGTTTTCAATTAACACAGTTGAGTCTTTTTTAAGCATCATTTTTGTTACACAAATCACATCACAACATTCTCAATTCCGGCCTCATGTTTAAAAGTGTTCCTGCTTTGACTCATACATAGCCTACAATGTAGGTTATGTATGTAAGGCCTACATACACTGACTAGACTAGTGAGAGTCATAGTGAGATCAGATTATCACAACAACTCAGTTTAGACACTAGGCCTATACTGCATCTTGCCTTGGATAATGGAGCTACGTATATAAATAACATTTAACATTTTATTCTTTGTGGAATGTAAACTCTAATCAAAATGGGCCGAGTCTCGGTGATAAGCCTAAACTTTGGTTCAGTTACATCAGGGCTCTGCAAACCAAGTTTTCATTTTCTTGATAGTCAGTGTGCCATATCAACATTAAGTTTAATTATGACACCACATCAAAATGAAATATTTCAAACTGATGTTGATTATCCATATACAGTAGGGTATACATAACTTTTTTTTCTTACGTAACTATTTTCTCTCACGTATAGTGTGCCTCCTGTGCCAATATTGGCACATTGCCAAAGGTTGCTTACCACTGTGTTATATAATATGGCACTGTCCTACACCTGTGGGTTCCAGGGGACCCCCAGGGGTCCTTGGGGGACCCCCAGAGTGGGGGGAGGGGGGGGTTCCCGTTCCCCAGCAAAAGTAGTAGTCAACGTATACAGCATCACAATCATTTTAACCACCATAATAACCACATAAATGTTCTCTTCTGGGGGTCCCCCTCCCTGTCACACAGAACCTTTTCAGATGGGAGGGGTTGGGGGTCCACGGCTAAATACAGGGGGTCCTCCTCGACAGGAAAAAAACAGAGTTGTTGTTGTTGTTGACGTGAGAACAGATTTCCTGTCGTGAGAGAGACAGAGAGAGACAGAGCAGTAGAACAAAGTTCTCGGTCTGTGGTCTCACCTGGTGGCAGGTAGAGAGTTGGACCACAAGCTCACCTCAACTCACCTCACCTCTCACCCAGGGGTGTCGCACCAAATTCTGGGCCCTGCAGGTACAAGGATTCACTGTGGGGTGAAGCCCCTGTGCTTTAACTATTGAAAAATAGCAGATATACAAGCTCACAGGCCCCTGTACTTTAACAATTGAAAAATAGCAGATATACAAGCTCACAGGCCCCTGTGCTTTAACAATTGAAAAATAGCAGATATACAAGCTCACAGCGCGGCACCGAGTGCCGCGCTGCAAGCTTGTAGATCTGCTATTTTTGAAAACAATTGAAAATCTTTGAATATTTCAAATCCTTCTAAGGTTTTTTTGAAAGAAAAAAACCTATGTTTCTATGTCAGTGGTGCTCAAACATTTTCACGTCAAGGACCCCCCAAAATGATATGCATTTGGCCACGCATGGACCCCCCCACCTCAAAATATTTTAGTTCCAGGGACCACCCTCCCTAGACACAACATTTGAGTTACAAATGTTCGCTTCTAAATACATATAATCGTAGATTTGTGCACATTTTCACGACTTTTCAAAAATCGTAGATCTACAAGCTCACTGCGAGCTTTTTTTCTGCTATTTTTCAATCGCTAAAGTATAAAATAATTAAGGCCCCTCCACCTTGGGCCCTGGTAACTCAGTCCCACTTTCCCCCCCTTGTGACACCCTTGACATGACCTCACCTCACCTCACCTCAACAACACTGTCAACTGTCTGCCTCTGTCTGTGTCTGGTGTTTTCTACTATAGAACAAGGTGTTCTCTTGAACAACAAGCAAGTTTACCCGTTTGATGTCTTTGTTCCAACAATTCTGTCAATCTGTCAAATCTGTCAATAACATACAGTAGACTCAGTATACTGTATGTTATTAGAGTCTACAGATTTGACAAATGAGTAGAATATCTAGACCAGGGTTAAAATGTTGAAAGAGCCATATTGGACCAAAAAAACAAAAAAACAAATCTGTCTGGAGCCGCAACAAATTATAAAAGCCTTATAAATCGTCGTTGTCGGGTGGAAACCTTGTATGTCCAAAACTTTGTTTTGTAATTTATCATTTAAAAAAATTAACTAATAGTGGAAACAGCCTATCTACAAGCACACAACGCCTCGCACCGCGAGGCGTTGTGTGCTTGTAGATCTGCTGTTTTCACTACTTTTGTGCGTCAGTCTTGTATGATGAAGCAGGACTTTGCGAGAAAAAAAACATACAAATTTGAAACTTGGAGATACAAAGTTTCTGCCCTACAGTGACGATAAAAAAAATCGTTAAAACAAAAGATACATTTTTCCCCCCCATCTTTTTTTCTTTTTCATACATTTTTTTTAAAAGCTCCAGGGAGCCGCATGCGGCTCTAGAGCCACGGGTTGCTGACCCCCGATCTAGACCTTTCATCTATGACTGACTACAATGTAACCTCTCAATCAGAATGATTTTATAGAACCTTTCTATCCAAGTGTACAGTAGGCCTATGTCAACATAGACTGACAGGCTGCAGAGAAGCAGTTTATCCATTCAGAACGGGTACACATTATTGTGTATCATTATTGTATGCTTTAACTATTGAAAAATAGCAGATATACAAGATCTGCAAGCTTGTAGATCTGCTATTTTTTTTTTATCGTGAAAAATAGAATTTTTACCCGATTCTATAAGTGTCTTTTGAATCCTTCTAAGATTTTTTTGAAAAACCCTATGTTTCTATGTCAGCAATTTGGCCAGCCATCGTCAAAGAAAAGGTCCTTTTCACTTAACTGGAGCTCAGTTAGTCTGTTCTTGAGAGACTACTGTGTCAGTGGTTCTCATACTTTTTCATGTGAAGGACCCCCAAAATGAGATGTATTTTGCCACGGACCCCCATCTCAAAATATTCAGTTCCAGGGACCCCCCCCAGAAGCAAAATTTGAGTTACAAACGTTCGCTTTAAAAAATACATATATTCAAAGATTTGCACACATTTTCACGACCTTTTTCAAAAATAGCAGATCTACAAGCTTGCAGCGCGGCACTCGGTGCCGTGCTGTGAGCTTGTATATCTGCTATTTTTCACTGGTCAAAGCATTCAATAATTCTAGGCCTAAATGGGTTAAATCAATCATAAAACAATCTGTTGGAATGTTTTCATGTTGACTAGTTGATATAAACGGGGAAAAAACATAGGGTGCCAACCCCGAGTTTCCCGAGTTTGTATTGGTACTAGTGCTGTGCCAACCCCGAGTTTCCCGAGTTTGGGCCGTTTTTGAAAAAAAAAAAAAAAAAAAAAAAAATTCAAACATTTTTTTTTTCAAATTTTTTTTTTGGACCTCCAGAAATGTATTAGGCATGATCGCGATCGCGAAATTGCATGTTTAACCCCCATACCAACCCATTCTTTCAAACATGGCAGCCATGTTTGTTTACATCTGAAGAAAACATAATGGCCCATAAATCATGAATGCCTGAACGGATTTCCAAGCGGATTTTTTTGTTTGAAAGCTGTGAACAGCATCTAAACACGTGGTGCATCATCTAGGCATGGGCGTGCACTTTTTACACACTTGCACAATTACATGGAAGTCTATGGTAACCATGGCAACGCGGGACATTGGCCGGAGAAAATCATTGCAACATAAGTGTTAATGGGAAAAGCAATGCATCCATAGAATACTCAAGCAGAACTTAATCAATAGTTACTGAAGGCTGAGTTCCAAGATGGGTCTTGGTCTGAGTTAGACGCTGTAAGTCAGTAGTTCTAAAACATTTTTCAGGCAGGGCCATGCAGCTGCCATACCCTGGGTCCAGGGGGACAATAAACAATATAAATCCATGAATGTCTCTTTGTCTATCTGTGCTGGTTATTATGTTGTTAAATTACAGTAAAATAACTACAAATGCAAAATTTTACATCACTTTAACAATAAGGTATTATAATTATATTCTCCCCATCTTGACAGAATGGTATATTCCCAGGTTCTGCAGGTCAGCTGCACAGGTGCAATGCATTATTGTTAATTGTGGCACGTTTACTAACATGCCAAGTTTAGCTGCACTTGAACAACCGTTCCAGGCTGCCATATCCAGCCCAAGAAACCGTAGAAACGGGGGGGAAAAATAAAATGTACTTCTTAAAATAAATGTATCATGCCAACATGACTGGTGTCTTACCAGTCATGTTGCCATACCTTAGCTTTTTCTGAACTGACGCCACTGAGGTTGGGTATCAGTCTGTGTAATCTGAGGTCATAAACCTGCTGCTGTTTGGAGGAAATCATCAGAACTACGCCGTACGCTACGTGACGAGACCGCGGTTTTCCCGGTGAACCTAAGCGCAACGGTGGGGGCGGATGGGCAAGGAGGGTCGCGAGTTTATGAGAAACAACTAAAAAGACCTTAAAACGTAAATTAACTACTGAAAAGCCTAAGCCTTAAAACCTGGTGAAAACAGTTGCGTGCAATAGTGCAAGATTAGATGAGGATGAAGGAAATCATTAAATGGAAAACATTAAATGAACTTATGAAAATGCTTCTAATCTAAGCCTAACCTACTATAAAACTAGTAGAATCGCGATCTTGCCACACGTGACTAATTGTGGTTGTAAACAATAACACAGACAATATAAATCCTTATTAGGGGTTATCAGTCATCATGGCCCAAAGTAACTTTTAAATATCTTACAATTGGCGACGAGTCTCATACGAAATCGGCAAGAGTTCCTCTCAATACATGAAGCTATAACCTCTCCATCATCAGCAATAGTCAGTGGTGTGTGCAGGGGCGTCACAAGGGGTAGGAAAGTTGGACTGAGTTACCAGGGCCCAAGGTGGAGGGGCCCTAGTAACTTTAGCTATTGAAAAATAGCAGATCTACAAGCTCACAGCGCGGCACCGAGTGCCGCGCTGCGAGCTTGTAGATCTGCTATTTTGAAAAGTCGTGAAAATGTGTGCAAATCTTTGAATATATGTATTTTTTAAGCGAACATTTGTAACTCAAATTTTGCTTCTGGGGGGGTCCCTGGAACTAAATATTTTGAGATGGGGGTCCGTGGCTAAATACATATAATTTTGGGGTCCTTCACATGAAAAGGTTTGAGCACCACTGACATGGAAACATAGGTTTCTTGCACACATTTTCACAATTTCTCAAAAATAGCAGATCTACAAGCTCGCAGCGCGGCACTCGGTGCCGCGCTGTGAGCTTGTATATCTGCTATTTTTCAATAGTTAACATTCATGGGGGGCCCACAGTGAATCCTTGTACCCAGGGCCCAGAATTTGGTGTGACGCCCATGGGTGTGTGTTCCCCACTCTCCCGCGCCCCCACCGTTGCGCTCAGGTTCACCGGGAAAACCGCGGTCACCTACGTGACACGGAGCACATCATGTCAGCACACAGATCACTGTAGAGTTCATCTTCTCAGGGCTGATAAGCAGAGGCCTTGTCAGTTCTCAGAACAACAACTCTGTTGACTGCCACAAACCTTTGATGTCCTCCTGTCTTATTCACACCAAATAAAACCCCAACGACTGCCTCGTCACCTGCTGACACGAGCATGAGAGAAAGAACAAAGCCATGCGAGGCAAACAACTAACGCTGTTTCTTCTTAAAGGAGTAGTTCACCCCCAAAATGACTTTTTTTCTATTGATTAGTCATGCCATGGAGAGTAGAGTTCAATAATATTTTTTGGTTTTTGTCACTTTCCTAAGACAAAAATTTGATTCGAGTAAATTTACCCCCATTGATTCCGGATGGTGACCCGTTTCGAAACGGGTCACCATCCGGAATGAATGGGGGTAAATTTATTGTTATCACATTTTTGTCTTAGGAATGTGACACAAACCAAAAAATATTATTGAACTCTAGTCTCCATGGCGTGACTAATCAATATAAAAAAAGTCATTTTGGGGGTGAACTACTCCTTTAATCTGTCCAAAGCATGAGAAATGTTATGCTTTTATCTTGAAGGACTGACTGCTGGAGTTTGGTGACAAGACAGATTTGCGGCCTAGATTTATATGCATTGAAAACAAGCTGAGTCATTACTTATATGAATGGTGCACCCGCTTCACGGTGGCGTGTGAATGGCACCCTGGGGTGTTCATTGTGAAAGTGCCACGTCATCATGCCCGTCATGCCCAGACGCAGACACACAGGGGCGTCAATTGGGTATGGCAGGGGTAAGCAGCTGCCATACCCTGGGTCCAGGGGGGGAAAATAAAAGTTACTTTTAAATATAAATCCACAAAGGTCTCTTTGTGTATCTGTGATGGTTATTATGTTGTTGTTAAATTACAGTAAAATAACTACAAATGCAAAATTTTATAAAATGGTCACTTTAACAAGGTATTATAATTATATTCTCCACACTTTTATTCTCCCCATCTTGACAGAATGGTAAATTCCCAGGTTCTGCAGGTCAGACACGTTTACTAACAAGTTTAGCTGCACTTAAACGACCGTTCCAGGTTGCCATATCCAGCCCAAGAAACCATAGAAACCTGTGTAAAAAACGAATCCTCAGACATTGTGAAAATAGCAGATCTACATGCTCACAAGGCGTTGTGAGCATGTAGATCTGCTATTTTCACAATAGAACCGTGTTATACAAAATGTAATGCCTCTTTTCCATGAGGACTCCCATCTTTGCCATACCCTAGCTTTTGCTGAGCTGACGCCACTGCAGACACAAAGTGCAGACTCAGGGTGGCACGGTGCCGTGGCAGAGTCATAGTGAAAGCGAGCAGAGCCGCAGACACAACGGTGCACCCGGTGGAGACACCGCATCTTTACGCGCTACACAACGGTGAAAGTTTCCCACACAGTTCACCAGGGAAATGCTGGGCCCCTGATTCAGCCCGGGAAAAAGAGTTGTAGAGGCCCTCATTGCGCGCTTTAGAGAGAGATCTCTCTCTATAGCGCTGCTGCTACTCAAAGATTTGCCATTTCAGATCATGACAAGTGACAAGCCAGTGGGCCAATTACATGAGTTATATTTCGTCGTTGTCGGGTGGAAACCCTGAATGTCCAAAACCATTTTCAAAATGATTTAAACTAGTGAAAACAGCCGATCTACAAGCACACAACGCCTCGCACCGCGAGGCGTTGTGTGCTTGTAGATCTGCTGTTTTCACTACTTTTGTGCGACGGCCTTGTATGATGAAGCAGGGCTTTGCTTTGCGGTAAAAACAATTATAAATTTGAAACTTGGAGATACGAGGTTTCTGCCCGACAGTGCCGATTTACTTTGTTGGCCGCCCAGCCCCCGGGGATGAACGGGCCGTTCGGGAGTTGTCCCACTTTTCCCAATGGCCAGCACGTCCCTGCGTCATGCCCAGCCCCAGACACACTTTAGTGCAGACTCATGAGTCTCGGTGGCACAGTGTCTTAAGACAGTCATAGTGAAAGCGAGCAGAGCCACAGACACAGCGGTGCACCCGGTGGAGACACCGCATCGTTAAGCGCTACACAACGGTGAAAGTTTCCCACACAGTTCACTCATCAGTGATCACTGATTACTCAGATCACAACAACCATCCTGCTCTGCTTGAAAGGAGGACGAAGAGCAGAGAAAAGGAGGCCTATCTTATACGTATATATATATTTTTTTTATTGTTATCACAAAGTAAAAAAGAAAACGTCATTCTTTCTACAGTAGGCTACATTATCACACCAACAGATCTGATAAAAACTAGGACAAAGAAATCACAGTTCAGTTCAGTTCACACAGTATTTACAGAAATGTACAGTTTATATACAGTGAAGCGTTGCGTTGTAGAGGTGGGATTTATGGCTCTTTGCAGTGAGCCGGATCTCTGGGATTCGTTCCTTTCAAAGAGCTGTTCAAAAGACTGTCTAATTTTAGTTATTTAGTTACTTTGTAGATTTAGATTATAATTACAACAATCACATCAACCCTACATACATTTTGGCCATATATACATTTACGACATTTGAAAATAGCCGATCTATAAGCCCACAATGTGACGCATTGTGGGCTTGTAGATCGGCTATTTTCAAATGATTTTTCTATATTTCAATTCATTGGGAAACTTGTGAAATGGGACACTTTGCATAATGAGTACTTTGGTACTCTTAAGCATTAAGTACATTTTGATACCTGGCTACAGCGAACCGGATCCCATCGTTCATTTCAAAGAGCCGTTCAAAAGACTAGGTTCTTTCGCAAACGTCCCACCTCTATTGAGTTGTGTCCAATCCGGACACATTAATGTTAACTTCTAAGACTTTCTGTAAAGGAATGTTTTAAATCTTGCTGGCTGGGAAAGCATGTCAAATAGCAGATCTACAAGCTTGCAGCGCGTCACACATGATTTCAGGGGGTCCAAGTTGGACAACCACAGCTTTAGAAGGCATTTGTAGAATCAGCCTCAGGTCTATACAGGGACTGTATAGACCTGCTCAAAGATACTCAAAGATTTGCCATTTCAGATCATGACAAGTGACAAGCCAGTGGGCCAATTACATGAGTTATATTTCGTCGTTGTCGGGTGGAAACCTTGTATGTCCAAAACCGTTTGTTTTGTGTTTATCATCTATAAAATGTACTAAACTAGTGAAAACAGCCGATCTACAAGCACACAACGCCTTGCGGTGTGTGCTTGTAGATCTGCTGTTTTCACTACTTTTGTGCGACGGCCTTGTATGATGAAGCAGGGCTTTGCTTTGCTAAAAATGTACAAATTTGAAACTTGGAGATACAAGGTTTCTGCCCGACAGTGACGATTTACTTTGTTGGCCTCCCAGCCCCCAAAATGTATAACGAAGGCCGACATTTTATTAAATTTTTTTCCCTAATGGCCGGCCTGGACCGGCCATTCGGGAGTTATTCGGGAGTCATTCCCGGCCGTTCGGGAGTTACATGTAGCCCGCTTTTCCCAATGTCCCTGGGTCTATATGAGAAAACAGTGGATGACTTGACAAACACACTGATGAAGGCTTGGCTGCGTGCCAACTGGTTCTATAGTAGACTTCTTCACAGTGCAGTAATGCTATTGAAACTCTGAGAGTGTACAAATGTTCTAAATCCCGTACCAAATGGACCCGTAAGGGTCCTACTGAGTTATGATGAGTCAGTAGGAGTGAGGAGTCGTCGGGAGGAGTTTGCCAACGAGCGTTTGAGTGGCATATGGTGGCTTGAGTGGCGCTGAGTGGCATATGATGCACATACCCTGGTTGTGATCTACCAGTAGATCACAAAGGCTGAGCAGGCAGATCACATGACACGCCCCTAAAATATATAGAATTAAAATCACAAAACCCCTCTTTTTGACATCAGCCAATCTGCCCTTCATGGCTTCTAAAGTATAGCAAATATGGGGGGCAATGCTTTGTTTTCATAGCATTACAAAGAACCAGAAAACCCATTCCATGTGTGTGTGTAACACCAGTGCTGCTATTCCAAAGCCCCCTCGCGTACATGTTTTGGGAGTGGGTAAATGACGTTGAGCTGGTCCATCCTAAAAGTAGCTCTAAGGTCAAAAAGACGTGAGCACTGTGTGCAGTTTGCATGTGCAGTTTGCATGTGGAATTTGCATGTTCTCCCCGTGTCTCCTAGGGTTGATACCCTCACAAAAACATGCAGTAATCCTGGTCTCTTTACTGCCTCCCCCTGGCCAGCCCGGGCGTCTGATGGAGGGGGAAAGGAACTGGTTGGAATAACGTGTTCCTTCCACGCACTACGTCCAAACCGGGGGAAATCCCCCCTGTCAGGTGAAAAGAAGCAACATGGACTCATGCATAGAAGGAAGCATGAGGTCAGTCCGTTGTCTCCCCAGGCGCGGCAGAGGGAGAGCAGAGCCCAGGATTACATAGGCAATTGGCACTGGGTGAAAATTGGTTACAAAATCGTGGGATAAGAATTATTTTTAAAAAATGAAAAAAAGATATGGGCACCCCATATAGACGCAGGGAGGGTCTTCACAAGGACAGGGCCGGAGTGGTCTCGGTGTCTGACATCACGGAGGGCCTCTTGGGCGTGGTGGCGGCCGCGGCGTGCGACGTCTGGCTGAACCCGTCCTTGAGGCCACCGCCCAGCCCGCCCGCGCAGGCCCGCGCCACCTTCACCAGGTCCTTGCGGAAGCGCACGCCCACGAACACGTAGAGGAAGGGGTTGACGCAGGCGTGCGTGTACGCCAGAGACTTGGCCACCTGGCCCGCCACGTCCAGACGCTCCACCACCGCACAGTCCGTGATGGAGGTGTTGGAGGCCTGCGGGTGGAGAGGGGTGGAAAACATACGTTTAATAAGCAATATACAATACGCATCACCATACATGGTTGACCATACGATAACATGGACGATATTGGTTCATTCATGGCGATACGATATGATTCGATTCAATGATTTAAAATTTATATAATAACTATTTAGCAAATAAATTAAATATGTGTTTAACGTGCGAAATAGGGTCCCCAAATTATTTTGGGGGGTCCCCAGATGAGGCAGAAATTGGGAAAATAGACGATCTACATGAGGCGTTGTGAGCATGTAGATCTGCTATTTTCACAATACAACCGTGTTATACAAAATGTAATGCCTCAACTCTTAGTGCTCGTCATGGTGGGGGGGTCCCCAGTTAAAATATGATTATTTTGGGGATCGCGACCTGAAAAGGTTGAGAACCATTGAGTTACTATGGGCGAGTGTTTTAGCAGGTCTTTCAGTTAACCCTAACCCGAGTGTATCAAAAAGGCAACTGGGTTAAGGCAGCGGAAGCTTGTGATTGGCTGCGCGGAGGTGCCAAAAGTCTGGGGGAAGGAGATACACCTGAACCTAACCTTAACCCTAACCTCAGTAAAACTAACACTGGTGAATGCTAACCTGGTGAAATACTAACCTGCCGATGCTGGCGAATGCTAACCTGGTGAATGTTAAAATGGGTTACCAACGGTGCTTAACCCAGTTACTTTTTTGGGGTCCTCCCTATGTTCCCCAGGTTCTATGTTCCCCAGGTTCTATGTTCCCCAGGTCCTATGTTCCCCAGGTTCTATGTTCCCCAGGTTCTATGTTCCCCAGGTTCTATGTTCCCCAGGTTCTATGTTCCCCAGGTTCTATGTTCCCCAGGTCCTATGTTCCCCAGGTTCTATGTTCCCCAGGTTCTATGTTCCCCAGGTTCTATGTTCCCCAGGTTCTATGTTCCCCAGGTTCTATGTTCCCCAGGTCCTATGTTCCCCAGGTTCTATGTTCCCCAGGTTCTATGTTCCCCAGGTCCTATGTTCCCCAGGTCCTATGTTCCCCAGGTTCTATGTTCCCCAGGTTCTATGTTCCCCAGGTCCTATGTTCCCCAGGTCCTATGTTCCCCAGGTTATATGTTCCCCAGGTCCTATTAGTCCGAGCGTTTCAGGCAAGAATCGTGCACTTTATGAAAGAAGCATGAAATTTGGCACACAGTTAGAACATGCCATATGGAACATTTTTGGCTATAGGGGCATCGCAGATTTGTCTTGGGAAACTTGTGGGAGCCAATATAAGTTGGGCTCTCATAGACTTTACTATATAGTAAAATAATACAAAAAATAAAAATGCTTTAGCATGTGAGGGGTCAAACTAGGTGTTGTTCGGGATTCTGAATCCAATGCAGGCATTTGTTTTGCACGAAAAACATTCTTTTCCGAGAAACGGACGCCAAAAAACTGTGAAAAGTGATGACTCATCAATAAACCATAGTTTTATCACTTTATCACTTTTTTAGCCCAAGGAATGTTTTTTTGTATTGTAATGGGTTAATATAGATGTTTGGGTTCAGTGACCGTCCAGGCCTACCTGTGAGGCCTCCATGGCCAGCAGGCCGTTGTAGGGCAGCTGTGACATCACGAACACGGCCACCACGGAGAAGATGACGCGCAGCGCCTTGTGCTTCTGGAAGCTGCGCGCCTGCAGCAGCGTGCGGATGATGACGCTGTAGCACAGCACCATCACCAGCAGGGGGAGACAGAAGCCCACGCACACCTGCAGCGCCAGCACCGCCACCTGCAGCGTTAAAGAGAGGAGACGACACGTTCACAGAGAGTCCTTTGTGCCGCTTGTTTTGAAGATCTATGACCAGACACACTGCGGTCACTCGGCCAGGTCAACTGTATACTATCGTATCGACTAGTGCCCTTAGATCAGGGGTTCCCAAACTTTGTTGTCTCAGGGCACCCCATAAATATTATTTTAATCCGAGGCACCCCTACATTATAATTTTCACTCCCAGCACCTTATATTTATAGCATATCGTCGTTGTCGGGTGGAAACCATTTGTTTTGTATTTATCATCTATAAAATGTACTAAACTAGTGAAAACAGCAGATCTACATGCACACAACGCCTCGCATCGCGAGTGGTTGTGTGCTTGTAGATCGGCTGTTTTCACTAGTTTTGTGCGACAGAGGTCTCTGCCTGACAGTAATGATATTTTAGTGATTATGTTGCGAGGAAAACGTTGAGATAATAGCCATTTTGGTTAGAACTCACTGAAAATAACTGTGTACTTCAAGTTCCAAATAAATTCCAAATATTATCAAATGATCTCGCGTCGCGGCACCCCTGGACTGCCGTCGCGGCACCCCAGGGTGCCCCGTCACCCACTTTGAAAACCCCTGCCTTAGATGTCCGGGGCTGCACAACACGTGCGACACTGAGCGGATCAGCGTGCGTCTACCCTTCGCCGAGAGGCGCGGGTAACCGCTCGTGATGGGAATTGAAATTATTCCCCATGAAAGAGGAATTCCCAGTAAGCGCGACTGCGCGAGTCACCAGCTCGCATCGTATCATATCATACTATTATATTGATGACATGTATTACCTGCTTATTGTAAGTCGCTTTGGATTAAAAGCGTCTGCTAAATGCCTGAACTATTGTTGTGAGTGTAACCTATCTACGTACCTTGGTGTGTGTATCCCAGAGGGGTAGAGCAGTTATCTAATCTATCTACAGATACATATCCTGGGATCACTTCCAATTTCCCGAGTTGTATCCGGTCGGGAGCGGAAACAGCCTAGGCCTATGTCTTGGCCAGAAAGATCAAACCGGATTCAGTCGTATCCCAAAATGATTTCCCCTGCGCTCAAGGACATACTTTTAGGGCCTACCTAATAAACCCCTTGATGCGGAGTAGTTTTGCTTTTGGAAAATGTGTTTGGTATATGCATCTTTTAGTCCAACTCGTAGCGACTGGAAAGACTACACTAGGCTACTCGAGGGATTGGGCATTGGGGAAACAAACGGGGGGAACCAAAACAAATCAACGCTGCTTATTCTCCGTTTCCAGTTTAGGCCACGCCTAGAACGGATCAAAAGGCGCGAGGTTAACAGATACGTACCTTGGTGTGAATCCCAGAGGGGTAATAAAGATAACTAGAGATACTGTTCCTCTGAAACAGTGTGGGCTCGCTCGTGACTATATTCTGCAGTGTGCTAACTGTCATGTGAAGCTCAACCAATACTCCAGCTAACACCACTCCCAGACTTTCCACACCTCAATTGCACCTCATTGGCTAAGGGCCCTTTGTACTGTCTGCGACGGAACTCACGCAACAGATTTCACGCGACGGAACTCTATAAATAATGAAGATAACATAGTGTTCTCGCCTTTCAGGCGAGCCCACAATAAAGGTATCTATCTACGTACCTTGGTGTGTATCCCAGAGGGGTAGGGTTGGGGTTAGGGTTAGGGTTAGGGTAGGGGAACATAACATACCTTGGTATGTATCCCAGAGGGGTAGGGTTGGGGTTAGGGTTAGGGTTAGGGTAGGGGAACATAACATACCTTGGTATGTATCCCAGAAGGGTAGAGCAGGCTACAGGGTTAGGGTTAGGGTTAGGGTAGGGGAACGTACCTTGGTATGTATCCCAGAGGGTTAGGGTTAGGGTTAGGGTAGGGGAACGTACCTTGGTGTGTATCCCAGAGGGATAGAGCAGGCTACAGGGTTAGGGTTAGGGTTAGGGGTAGGGTAGAGGAACATATTGTACCTTGGTATGTATCCCAGAGGGGTACAGCAGGCTACAGGGTTAGGGTAGGGTTAGGTTTAGGGTAGGGGAACATAACGTACCTTGGTGTGTATCCCAGAGCGATAGAGCAGGCTACAGGCTACAGGGTTAGGGTAGGGTTAGGGTAGGGTTAGGGTTAGGGTAGGGGAGCGTACCTTGGTATGTATCCCAGAAGGGTAGAGCAGGCTACAGGGTTAGGGGTAGGGTTAGGGTTAGGGTAAGGTTAGGGTTAGGGTAGGGTTAGGTTAGGGTTAGGGTAGGGGAACGTACCTTGGTGTGTATTCCAGAGGGATAGAGCAGGCTACAGGGTTAGGGTTAGGGTTAGGGGTAGGGTAGGGGAACATAACGTACCTTGGTGTGTATCCCAGAAGGGTAGAGCAGGCTACAGGAGGCCCTCTGGTCCTGCCCTCCAGCCTGGGAGAAGATGAACTCTGGCAGGGCCAGCAGGACAGACAGCAGCCACACGGCCAGGCAGGCCAGCTTAGAGTAGAACAACCTCTGCTTCTTCAGGTTGTGGGCCTTGGTCACCTGCAACCAGGAGGACATGTTCTTCAGTTAAACTCTCAAATACCCGGTACGCGCCCGAGTCGCGTTAGATTTTAACCTTTAGAAAAATAGCAGATATACTGCGAGCTTGTAGATCTGCTATTTTTGAAAAATCGTGAAAATGAGTGCAAGTCTTTGAATATCTTTGACCCGATCTTTGACCCGACTTCTAAATCCTTCCTCTAAATCATGCTGTTCTCTAACCTTTTCATGTCAAGGACCCCCAAAATTACAGGTATTTGGCCACGGACCCCCATCTCAAAATATGTTGTCCCAGGGACCACCCAGAAGTAAATATTTGAGTTACAAATGTTCGCTTTTAAGTAGATATATTGAAAGACACACAAAAAATCATGATTTTTCAAAAATAGCAGATCTACAAGCTCGCAGCGCGGCACTCGGTGCCGCGCTGTGAGCTTGTAGATCTGCTATTTTTCAATAGAGGGTATGCACGTCCACTGGGACCCGCCCCCCTAGACTGAGTGGCAAAACATTGAGCAGCATGGAGCATTGGAGTTTGGAAGTGCTAGTTGCAAATCACTCAACGGCCCTGCATACCACCTGTTTCTAATATGCACATAATGCAGGAGGCAGCAGGATGTTGTGTTGTTGAAAACGAGCGCTTCCAAACTCTGACACTTGGAAAAATAAAAACCTGCACAGAATGTTTTCACAGAAAGAAGCTCATAACATGTCTATGGTGTATTTTTATGAAACAAAAACTTTGCAGATAGAAAGAGGATAATTCAAGCTTTCAGTACAGCTGCAATGTTGGTGAGTTTAACTTTGTTTAATGCAATCAGAAAGGACTTTTCTGTTTGGATGTATGGGCTGTCAATGGCAGGAATTAGCTTTTTGCCACTCAGTAGGCGTTCCCACATAACTTCCAGCAACAGTGATGTCACACACATACTGCCCTCTATAGCATATCTGACCAAACATCTCCAAAAAGGTTAGCGACACCCACAGCACCAGAGGGAGCAACACAACGATCTGATAACACAAACCCATAAGACAAATATGGGTAAATTCTCCTTCTACAACACTGCCACCCAGGTGTGGAATTCCTTGACTACCTCCCTTAAAACATGTAGCTCGCTGGCATCCTTCAAAACTGCCCTGAAAACTCACCTTTCAAGAGGCCAGAGAAGTTATCACTTCTCCCATTGTATTGACTATACTTGTACTGTTCTTCATTTTTGTCTAATAAAATAATCAATACTGAACTACTCTGTTAGGCCACAATGTTGATCGTTGTTATCCTTTTTTATCACTGATATCCTTTAAAACAGGGGTCTTCAACGTTTTCAGGCCAAGGACCCCTTAGCTGAGAGAGAGATGAAGTAGGGACCCCCACAACCTGTTCATAGATTCCATATAGTTTCATTGTTTGACAGCACAATCATCAGTGTATTTTGGATTCATGTCAATTTGTGTTTTCAGATATTTAACCACTTGAACCGTCAATACTTAATAAACTTGACCTTTCACTCTGTACTTAGTCTGCTCTTTTTTTGCCTCTACACCAAACCTCTTTGCCTAAAATATTTTGGGCTAAAGTTCTCAAGATATGGACGTTATGGTTCAAGTGGTTAATGTAAAAAAGGAGAAAAAAAGGTTTCTATCACACAAAGATTTGAAGGACCCCCTAGGGGTCCCAGACCCCCTGTTGAAGACCCCTGCTTTAAAAGCCTTAGTTGTTTGAATTGATTATGCTCTAAATATTATTTTGTCATTGCTGTTGCTGTGTTTAAGTGCTGTCCTATAATAAAAAAAAACCAAAATAATTTTAATAACCTATGTACCTGTACTCTTTAAGATAAATATACTGTGCTCATTTGCTGTACTTGAATCTACTTAACTCATTCTGTGCCAGATGCCAAAATGGCTCCAAGGTAGCTGTGCCAGGATTTTGTATGTTTTTCTTTACTATGCAATGAATTTTTTTTTTTTTCTTTCCAGAGATAGAGCTGTTTGAATGAAAAAAAGTGTCCATCCACTAGAATGGACACACATGAACACACATTTTCTCAATCAGCTAAACGAGGGAGCGAACACACAAACAGAGAAAAGCATCTCTCTGATCTCAGGTCATTTTGACATCTTTAAAAAAAAAGAAAATGTTTTTTTTTCCTTTTTTTCTATATAAAAAACACAAAAACCGTCATAAACCGTCATTGGCACAAAGGGCTATTGGAAAAAAAACGTCAAAACCGTCATCTGGCACAGAATGGGTTTTTAATGAGAAGGCCATCTCAGAACCATGGAAAAGTACACATTGTATTCAGTAGAAAGGCTTGTGTGAGGTTCAAGTTAGAAAGGCTTAGCTTACACAACTGCAGATGAATGGACAGGAGGTGAGTAAGCAGATCTGAACGTTAAAGTGTCTGATAGCTTAATGTTTGTGAGCCAACAATTGTGAAAGAAGTTGTTTATCTGCAATAATTGTGTCTGGATTCTCAACCGTTGACGAGTCAGAGGTTGTGAAAGTAGGATGTGTATCTGCAGTTGAATCTGCACTTGTGGTCTATGTTTCTCTCTGTTCTTCCCTATTCTGAGATATACAACATATTTTTTGGTATGTTGAGAAACTCCAGAGAAACGCAGGAGAGGAGAGGAGAGGAGAGGAGAGGAGAGGAGAGGGGAGGAGAGGGGAGGAGAGGAGAGGAGAGGAGAGGAGAGGAGAGGGGAGGAGAGGGGAGGAGAGGAGACTCGCCTGTACGATGGCTATGTATCGGTCCACGCTGATGCAGGTGAGGAGCAGCATTGAGCTGAAGAAGTTGACTCTGTAGACGGCCGACACCACCTGGTAGAAACACTGTCACGGTCAGCTCTATTGTCACTGACACGCATACAACAAGGGAGCAAAATACTGTTCTCCTCAACTCATGGTGTACAGTCGTGGCTAAAAGTATTGTCACCCTTGCATTTGTTTAAAAAACACAACACACAATGGTCTAGATTGTGCACAGTGAAGGAACATCAAGGTCTCTGGAGATGGACTTGGAGCCTTCAGATTGTCCATGTTTGGATACAATCTGACCTCTGACCTCCTGACAATAGACCGTTTGTCAGCCTTCTGATTGGTCCCTGAGACTCCCTGACTGGCCAACCAGAAAAAAATCATTCACTTTTTGCTATCGGGGGTGGAGTTGTGCAGTGGGAGAATGTTGTGTTGTGCTTTCAGCACGGTGCGCACTGTGGAGCACGGCGAGCGCACAGTACGGCCCCGCGCGACAATATCGATTTCGATCATTATAATGAATAAGCTTCAACAGACTAGTTCACATGAACAATATCAATGTAACTAAGAGTTTCGATTGGGTACATATATTTTAAATGGGCAGAATTACGACAGCCAGCCTATTTTGCAGTGGATTTATAGGCTGGCTGACAGAATTCCTACCCAAGATGCACTGCGCTTTCTCTCTGTAACTCTCCTCCGATTTTTTCAGAGGATTAAACATGATTAAAACGTGTATTTTTGGGGGCAAATCCCTGTTTTGCAATGTAACTACTGTACTTTGGTCTTCCCTTTTTATTAATATCAAGTAGATGTTTTTCCTTTGGTACTTTAAATAGCAATAATGAGGCTATGAAAAATCTTTTTCCCCCATCCACTTCCACTTAGGGCTGCAAGCGAACCTTCGGAGGTTCGAACGTTCGTTCGTTACGTTGGCAATCGAAGTTCGAAATTAATGGGTTCAGGTTTTTTTCTTTTTTTTTTTTCTTTTTTTTTTACACGAAAAATAATTATCAGAATGTGATTGGCCTATTCAGAATATCACAGTAGTAGAGATAGCCAGATACGAAATAAGTTAGGCCTACCGGTAAACACTAACAGTTAATGGTGACCGTTATAGTAGTTATAAAATGCACCAGAACAGCTTGGAGCGATCAAGGACCGTCCTCCGCTCCAATTGCGCTCCTATTTGGGGCCGCGAACCGGGTGGCGAATCAGCCTCGCTGACACACGCTTGTTGACAGTGAGTGAGAGCAGCTGTCCTGGGCAGAGAGAGACGTGTGTGCTTTGAACAGCGAACACCCAGCCATCCACGCACCCAAAGATTAAACATCCCTTTCTCCTAAGCATGAGCAAAGATGGATTTCATTGCAACCCCCTAAAGGATCTATAATCAATGCGATGTATGGGGTTGTTACATCGAGACCAGTTTAGCCCGAACGCGACGAGCTCCGATGCAGTCACCAAGTCTAATCATCATCATCAGTGCAACTCCGCTATACATTGAGCCTGTTCGTCAACAAACTGTGCGACATTTTCTCCGATTGGGTTGGATTTTCCAAGTGTTAGCCTAGGTGTTAATGCGGCCACGCATCCACGCGTTTTCAATGGATAAAACAGCGCATTTAAAACATTTCCTAGTTTCCTACACTGTTTAAAGGTACAGTACGTTCGATGGTTCGAACGTCCGAACGTTCGGTTTTTATTCAATTGAACGAACCATCGAAGGTTCGATGGTTCGTTCCGAAAATCCCCCCGAAGTTCGAATCACTAAAACAGGGCTAGATTACAGCCCTACTTCCACTATAAAAGAATCTGCCATGGTAAATTTGTTCTACCTAGTAACAAGAGCAAAATGGGGCGGGATTGACATACAGTCTATTCTCTCTTTTTCATTTGGTCCATGCTCAGTGTGTGACACAAACCAGCAGAATGAGGGATTTACTCCATTTAAACTGGGTGGATTATATTAGTGGTTACTAAAGATTAAAGTCAACTTGGACTCACCACAGGTGAGTTCCAGGTGAACGGCCTGCTTGAAATTCAACTAAATGTATTTAAAGGGATATTTCACTTTCAAAAAAACTTTTGGTAATTTTATCATCTAATCAGGCTTTTATGAATACCCTGAACAGTTTTTAATTAGCTTGATTGAATATTTAGATATTTGATGTAAATGTTACCAGTCCCTCCAGGCCCAGGGCCTCTCCCCACACACACCCATTGTAACTTCAAACTTCATTTTAACCATGATAGATTCATTAAAAACACCCATTATTTTTTCTGGTGACTCATACTACCCTCCCAATATGTGAGCAGGCCGTGTTTTTTCGATAACTTTTTTCATTTATTTTTAATAATATATTTTTTGTATTTCATTTTTTCCATTTTCATTTACATTTGCCTGTACCGGCCCGGGAATGAACCGGCCGTTCGGGAGTTGTCCCGCTTTTCCCAATGGCCAGCACGTCCCTGGTGGAAGGAAGGGGGGAGTTTCACCTTGCAGAGTCCCGTTCCAAACTGCCAGCCCAGGGTATAACTCTAACTCTAACTCTAACTCTAACTCTAACTCTAACCCTAACTCACCTTACAGAGTCCCGTTCCAAACTGCCACCCCAGCGTCGCCTCCCCGGCCCAGAAGGGCAGGGTTCCCAGGAACAGCAGGTCGGCCACGGCCAGGTTGAGGAGGTAGACGTCCGTCATGGTCTTCAGACGGTTCCTCAGGGTGGAGTAGATCCACACCACCGTCAGGTTGCCCAGGGCGCCCAGCACGAAGATGCTCCAGAAGAGCGGCGGTTCGTAGCGCCCGCGGAACGCCCGCACCCAGGACTTGTCGCACGGCATGCCCTCCGTCAGCAGAGCGTCGTAGCCAGAGTAGTCGTCTGCACCGGAACCCTGCCGTCAAACAACACAATGGATGATTGTAACATTCTGATATTGTATGTTTTGCCAAGGACCCCTTAGTTGAGAGAGAGATGAAGCAGGGACCCCCCCAACCTGTTCATAGATTCCATATAGTTTCATTGTTTGACAGCACAATCATCAGTGTATTTTGGATTCCTGTCAATTTGTGTTTTCAGATATTTAACCACTTGAACTGTCAATACTTAATAAACTTGACCTTTCACTCTGTACTTAGTCTGCTCTTTTTCCCCTCTACACCAAACCTCTTTGCCAAAAATAGCCGATCTACAAGCTCACAAGGCCTCGCAGCGTGAGGAAAATAGCCGATCTACAAGCTCACAAGGCCTCGCAGCGTGAGGAAAATAGCCGATCTACAAGCTCACAAGGCCTCGCAGATAGCCGATCTACTTTTAGATCGGCTATTTTCGGCTAAAGTTCTCATAATATGGGAGTATGGGTTTAAGTGTTTAATATAAAAAAGGAGAAAACCCCCTGCAGTAACTCTGAGGACCCTCAAGGGGTCCCGGACCCCCTGTTGAAGACCCTTGCTCTACTATGATTTCTGATGAAGCAACTGTAACCATAATGCTTGTCTGTCTGCCTGCCAAGCTTTCACACAAAACAGTTAAATGTACACTAGAGAGATGGGGGGAATATTTCAGTGTAACATCAAACAGCTCCAGTCACGCTCAGACGAGCGAAACCAGACTGTTGTGCACACAGGTGTTGAATCTGTCTGTCACTCTGTGTGCACGAGACACCAACCACACCGGTGCACCATTTCCTGTGTAACACCTCTATGCAGGGGAGAGGAGAGGAGAGGAGAGGAGAGGAGAGGAGAGGAGAGGAGAGGAGAGGAGAGGGGAGGGGAGGAGAGGAGAGGAGAGGAGAGGAGAGGAGAGGAGAGGAGAGGGTTAGGGGCTTACACAGGGGCGTCACAAGGGGGGGTGGGGGGGGAGTGGGACTGAGTTACTAGGGCCCAAGGTGGAGGGGGCCTTAATTATTTTATACTTAAGCTATTGAAACATAGCAGATATACAAGCTCACAGCGCGTGCAAATCTTTGAATACATGTATTTTTTAAGCGAACATTTGTAACTAAAATTTTGCTTCTAGGGGGGTCCCTGGAACTAAATATTTTGAGATGGGGGGTCCGTGGCCAAATGCATATCATTTTGGGGGGTCCTTCACGTGAAAAAGTTTGAGCACCACTGACATAGAAAAAAAAACTTTCAAAAAACCTTTGAAATATTCAGACTCCGCACAAATTTTCACGATTGTAGATATGCTATTTTTTCAATAGTTAAAGCACAAAACGTGAGTGAATCCTTGTACCCAGGGGGCCCAGAATTTGGCGTGACACCCTTGGGTGTGGGCGTACAGCCCACCCAAAGGGGGGGGGGGGGGGCTACATACAGACAGACATACTAGGATCACGCTTCACTATCTACTGTATCTACTGTATACCCTGTATTGTCGACTTTGACACAGATGCAGAACGCAGATAAACACGTGGTGGGGAGGGGAGGGGGGGGGGGGGGGGGAGGAAAAGGCAACTGTTGTATTTTGCAGGAAACCGTGGAAAACGTTGCAAAGTTCAAACCGCATGCAGACAGCAGAGTTTAAACTTCTATAATGTCATGTTTCACAACAATGGAGTTCAGGACCGCCATGCAATAATGACTGAATTCATTCATTTTAGTCCTCAACAGGGGGTCCGGGACTCCTATGGGGGTCCTCAGAGTTACTACAGGGGGTCCTCAAAATCTTTGTGTGATAGAAACCTTTTCCCCCTTTTTTATAATAACCACTTGAACCCTAGCATCCATATTCTGATATAACATTAGCCAAAAATAGCAGATCTACAAGCGCGAGGCGTTGTGAGCTTGTAGATCGTCTATTTTTGGCAAAGAGCATTGGTGTAGAGGGGAAAAAGAGCAGACTAAGTACAGAGTGAAAGGTCAAGTTTATTAAGTATTGACGGTTCAAAGTGGTTAAATATCTGAAAACACAAACTGACATGAATCCAAAATACACTGATGATTGTGCTGTCAAACGATGAAACTATATGGAATCTATGAACAGGTTGTGGGGGTCCCTGCTTCATCTCTCTCTCAGCTAAGGGTTCCTGCTTCATCTCTCTCTCAACTAAGGGGTCCCTGCTTCATCTCTCTCTCAACTAGGGGGTCCCTGCTTCATCTCTCTCTCAACTAAGGGGTCCCTGCTTCATCTCTCTCTCAACTAAGGGGTCCCTGCTTCATCTCTCTCAGCTAAGGGGTCCCTGCTTCATCTCTCTCTCAACTAAGGGGTCCCTGCTTCATCTCTCTCAACTAAGGGGTCCCTGCTTCATCTCTCTCTCAACTAAGGGGTCCCTGCTTCATCTCTCTCTCAACTAAGGGGTTCCTGCTTCATCTCTCTCTCAACTAGGGGGTCCCTGCTTCATCTCTCTCTCGACTAAGGGGTCCCTGCTTCATCTCTCTCTCTCAGCTAAGGGGTCCCTGCTTCATCTCTCTCTCAACTAGGGGGTCCCTGCTTCATCTCTCTCTCAACTAGGGGGTCCCTGCTTCATCTCTCTCTCGACTAAGGGGTCCCTGCTTCATCTCTCTCTCTCAGCTAAGGGGTCCCTGCTTCATCTCTCTCTCAACTAAGGGGTCCCTGCTTCATCTCTCTCTCGACTAAGGGGTCCCTGCTTCATCTCTCTCTCTCAACTAAGGGGTCCCTGCTTCATCTCTCTCTCAACTAAGGGGTCCCTGCTTCATCTCTCTCTCCACTAGGGGGTCCCTGCTTCATCTCTCTCTCGACTAAGGGGTCCCTGCTTCATCTCTCTCTCAACTAGGGGGTCCCTGCTTCATCTCTCTCTCGACTAAGGGGTCCCTGCTTCATCTCTCTCTCGACTAAGGGGTCCCTGCTACATCTGTCTCTCAACTAAGGGGTCCCTGCTACATCTGTCTCTCAACTAAGGGGTCCCTGCTTCATCTCTCTCTCAACTAGGGGGTCCCTGTTTCATCTCTCTCTCGACTAAGGGGTCCCTGCTTCATCTCTCTCTCAACTAGGGGGTCCCTGCTTCATCTCTCTCTCGACTAAGGGGTCCCTGCTTCATCTCTCTCTCGACTAAGGGGTCCCTGCTACATCTGTCTCTCAACTAAGGGGTCCCTGCTACATCTGTCTCTCAACTAAGGGGTCCCTGCTTCATCTCTCTCTCAACTAGGGGGTCCCTGTTTCATCTCTCTCTCGACTAAGGGGTCCCTGCTTCATCTCTCTCTCAACTAGGGGGTCCCTGCTTCATCTCTCTCTCGACTAAGGGGTCCCTGCTTCATCTCTCTCTCGACTAAGGGGTCCCTGCTACATCTGTCTCTCAACTAAGGGGTCCCTGCTACATCTGTCTCTCAACTAAGGGGTCCCTGCTACATCTGTCTCTCAACTAAGGGGTCCCTGCTACATCTGTCTCTCAACTAAGGGGTCCCTGCTTCATCTCTCTCTCAACTAAGGGGTCCTTGCTTCATCTCTCTCTCAACTAAGGGGTCCCTGCTTCATCTCTCTCTCAACTAAGGGGTCCCTGCTTCATCTCTCTCTCAACTAAGGGGTCCTTGGCCTGAACACGTTGAAGACCCCTGTGCTAGACAGTTAGGGTAACTGGCTGCAACATTGTTTTCTCCTCTATACAGTAAACAAACCAACATACAGTATGAGTCATACGCTCAGCGCTTGTGGATTATTTATGTGTGGTACTGAGTCAAACCATGGTGGAAAAAGTACTCTCATTTATTACTTAAAGGAGGACTTCACCACTTTTCAACCTGTCTTCATATAATAGGTCCTCACTAATGTTCATAATAAAATAGCACAATTTTTTTCTATTCAGTCTGGGTCTCATAGGAGAGCTGTCAAATCCTTCTACCGGTGACATCATCGTTTGACAAAAAAAATTAAATCATACTTTTGGAAAAAAAAAAGATTTTTATTATCACGAGAACAATGGCTTCCAATTTAACATTGCAACTTTTTCAGGAATAGAAAGCCTGCAGTTTCTATTAGCTTGCATTTCCCATTGATGATGTCACCGGTAGGAAGGATTTGACCCACCCACAGCTCTCCTATGAGACCCAAACTGAGTAGAAAAAAATGTGATATTTTATCATGAACATTAGTGAGGACCTATTATATGAAGATAGGTTGAAAAGTGGTGGAGTGCCCCTTTAAGTAAAAGTATCAATACTGCAATACAGAAATACTCGGTTAAGAGTAAAAGTGCAGAATTCAGAATGTAGTTGAGTAAAAGTATGTAAGTATCGGCATGAAAATGTACTTAAAGTACTAAAAGTAAAAAAGTACAAAATGTTCGAAAATAGCAGATCTACAAGCTCACAGCGTGTTGTGTGAGCTTGTAGATCGGCAATTTTCAAAATAGCCATGGTATAAAATAGGGCTAAAGTGGGTTAATGTATGTTTAAACATACTGTGTCAGCAGAGTAACCAATAACTAAAGTTTTCAAAAATAAATTAGTGTAGTAAAAGTACAATATTTGGATCCTGAGATGTAGTGGAGTAAAAGTAAAAGTACTGGAATTTGGAAATACTCAAGTAAAGTACAAATACCTCAAAACTGTACTTAAGTACAGTACTTTACAGCACTGGATGTGTGCGTGCATGCGTGCGTGCGTGGGGTGGCCCTTCTCTATATTGCACCATTGGCCCATTCAGTTCAAAGTTCAACCGATACTCACCTCATCGGTTGTCAGTGCAGTTTCATCTGTGGTGAACCCGGTGGTCCCCAGGGACCCCCAGGGGTCCCCCAGGCTGAACGCAGGGGTCACGTCGGTTGTGATCTGCAAGTCCATGTCTGACCTGCAAGAATAAATCAGATCTATAACAAATGTGTAGCAGAGAACAAGAAAAACTAGGTGCTCAGGAGGTACCAGCAAAGTTAAAAACGTGTGGCGGGTGCTACCAGGATCAGTGGGATAAAACTTGAAAAAAGAGAAGGAGGATCCGAGCACTCAAAAAATAAAAAGGAGGGGAACGGACGTAAAAGCAGTGTACTTTATTTCAAGACATAATAAAAGCCGACATGTTTCGACCCTCTCGGGGTCTTCATCAGGGCATATAGAGAGTGTGTCTTTGGGCATCTGCAGGCAGTCAGTCAGTGTACAACAAGGGCTGTCACAATTATTACATAAAAGTCTAAAACACAATTATTTTGTGATAATTGTCATAATCGTTTACATGTTGACAAATGTTTATATGTTCAAACATTGAAAAAAAAATAGTGGAAATAGCAGATCTACAAGCTCAACAATAGCAGATCTATAAGCTCACAGCGCGTTGATCGGCTATTTACACAATCAATGTTCTTTTTAAAATGTAAAGTTGTCAAATATGTCAGTAATTTCTTTGTATATTTAGGTTATGTGTCATATCTGCCATGTGCAACTTCAAATCCTAGAAGCCTAACAGAAAAGTAATTGTCAACAACAAAAACACAATTAAATCGTTAATCGCAATTATTTGAGATACCCTGCAGTTAGTGTCTCTCTTACATCTCTTAGAACCTCGTACAATACTATTGCCTTAAAACACATGATGTATATTTTTGGCATGACGTGACACAGGAGAAACCTTTAAATTGTTATTGTTGTTTTGTTTCAAACTAGTGGAAAGTAGCCGATCTACAACCTTATGACGCGTTTGTAGATTGGCTGCACGACACCATCATAGAATGTATTAAGGCTTAACGATGGTGTAAGTTACATCTTTTGTTAGAAGAAGTATTAAATAGCTCTAATATTCAGATGGTAATCGTTGCTGCTGGGGAAATCTGTCTCTTTTGAACGACCGTCATTCCGATAAGAGAGCGTGGGGAGGGCGGGTTAGCGACTCACCCCACGGAGGTTAGGGTTCGGGTAAGGGTTAGAGTTGGGTGTCGAGAAGATGACTATAGCAATGATTACCAGCGGAATATTGAGCTTTAAAGGAGCTATAGTCAACTTTTTCTTCTTGGAAAACGGACGCTAAAATAAAAATAATGTTACGAAAATATTTTATAAAAGATTAAGCTTCATATAGGCTATGTGTTTCTATTCAAAAATGACCACAAAAAGCGTAAAATAATGATAAAATAATCATTTTTTTGGCCGTTGTCAGGCTGACTTTGTTTTCATCCCTTATCAATCCATATAAAAGATTAAAAGAGGGATATAAACAAAGTCAGGCTGACATTGGCCAAAATTATTATTTTATCATTATTGTACGCTTTTTGTGGTCATTTTCTGAATAGAAACACATATATGAAACTTATTCATTTTATAAAAAATTTTTTGAAACATTTCTTTTTTTTTTTTTCATTTTAGCATCCGTTTTTCAAGAAAAAGTTGACTATAGCTCCTTTAAATAAATAAAGTTACAACAAATATAATTATAGGATGAATTACATCACCTTGAAGTGTCTCGTGGTGTAACACTGATATGAGGTTAAGGGGAGATATGGCAGGTGAAAACATGATTTTTTACAGAAAGGCTTGTTGATAATATCATTCATAGCCTTTATTTGATCACATTTTATTCCTAAAAACATGGCATTGAAGGATTCAAAAGACACTTGTAGAATCGGGTCAAAATTCTAATTTTCACGATTTTTCAAAAATAGCAGATCTACAAGCTCGCAGCGCGCGCTGTGAGCTTGTAGATCTGCTATTCTTCAATAGTTAAAGCACAAAATAATGATACACAATAATATTTTTTTTTTTCCTTACCTGGTGAATAATGCGACGCAGAGAGAGAGAGAGAGAGAGAGAGAGCGATCTATTCCAGTGGTTGTGTGTTGTGTGTCTGACAACAGGAGTTATACTGTCACTCAGTCTCATTGTCTCTCTCTCTTAAGCGGATTCTCTCAGGGGTGTCACAACAAAACCTGGGCCCTGGGTACAAGGATTCACTGCGGGCCCCCCATGATTATGTTCTTCACCCATTTAGACTGGGAACGTGTTACATTATGTTGTGCTTTAACTATTGAAAAATAGCAGATATACAAGCTCGCAGCGCGGCACCGAGTGCCGCGCTGCGAGCTTGTAGATCTGCTATTTTCGAGAAAAAAAAAAAAGATTGTGCAAGTCTTTGAATGTTTCAAATCCTTCTAAGGTTTTTTGTCAGTGGTGCTCAAACTGTTTCATGTGAAGGACCCCCAAAATGATATGTATTTGGACCCACGGACCCCCAAACAGCTATACAAGCTTGCAACGCGGCACTCGGTGTATATCTGCTATTTTTCAATATCTAAAGTATAAAATAGTTAAGGCCCCCTCCACCTTGGGCCCTTAGTGACTCAGTCCCACTTCCCCCTCCCCCCTTGTGACGCCCTTGCGTCCCTTCAACGTCAGTGTGACGTGCTGTGACGCTCTGAGAGGTGTGTGTTCACTTGTTTTTGTTTTCAGTGTGAAATGACACTTTGCATTTTCAGTCACTTAAAACCGCTAACCGCGACTGCAGAATATCCCCAGGTAGTAGGCCTGTACCAGTGAAGTTAGGATTACAGAATGTTTAATTTGCATCGTAGGCCTACAACCTCTGAAATGTCCCTTTTTACCATGATACTGTACACACACTGTGAGTACAGTAGGAAGTACAGTAGACCAGGGTTGTACAGAACATGTTCCAGCATGGCCGAGAGCCAAACACAGCAACCTGAGCCTCGGTGGTGTCAGTGTCCTGCCATGTTCACCACACAACAGAAACACCACTTAAATGTACTTTCTGCTGGGGGTGTTTTGGGTACTTTATAGTGACCGGCCTGTGACATGGTGCTGTCCCTTTGACCTTAGACTGCCATGTGACATGTGGACATGCAAGCATCACGGGGTGCTGTAGTTTCACTCTCACAACGAGCATGTAGATCTGCTATTTTCACAATCTCTGCCTCATTTGACAATTTGGCCAATGTTTAACACATCGGGTGCCCCTGGATTGAGCCCCATTTATCCCCTCTCGCTGCCCAGGCCCACCACCATTGTATTGAATCCGGCCCTGCTGCGTCAATGCATGCGTCATGGCGTCACTTGGTCACATGAGCGCAGACAGGATGTTATTGTGTAACTTTCTGTATGGACCAGTGTTGTTCATTGCCGATCAAAATGTGGACATTTTGCCACACCCCGCCACAGTTTTAGCCATAAAACAAACATCAGAGATAAAGGGCGTTAAAGATGGGGAAATGCATTGGAGTATAGAGAAAAACGGCCGTGCGATGCTCTCAGCGTCGACTCGAAGCGACTAGCGGGGCTACATCAATGCGTAGCCCCGACCTAACGGTGAGATTTAAAGTTAATACTGTAAATACAGTAAACACGTCAACACGTCGTGGGCCTCCAGCGACATCAAAGAGATTGACGCGTGGGCACCTGCTGAGTTAATTTGTCATTTTAGAGTAATTAAAAAGTCCTTAAATTGTCACTTTAGAAATGAGCAGATACCCTCTATACACTTAAAACTTTATGTTGGTTTGTTTACTGTTGAGAGAGAAAACAATGTTGCACATTAAGTTAATCATCTGGGGACCCCCCAGAATAATTTGGGGACCCATCTGGGGGTCAGGTTGGGAACCAATGGCCTATAGCAGGGGTTCCCAAACCTTTTGGCCTCAATATCTTTTTCATCCGAGGAACGCCTACATTATAAAATAATATTACCTACATGACATATTCATAACTTTCACTCCCAGTACCTTATATTTGTGACATATTTTAGTGATTATGTTGTGAGGAAAACATTGAGATAATTACCATTTTGGTCAAAAAACTTACTGAAAATAACTCAATTTTAAAATTATACCAAATATTAGTTTAAGTGTTCAAACAAATTCAAAATATGATCTCGCGGCACCCCAGGGTGCCCCGTCACCCACTTTGAAAACCCCTGGCCTACAGTATATGTACTTTTTTTTACTTATATTTTTATCCCACGTTTTTTGCAACCCATTTTCTCACCCAGTGCCAACTACCTAACCTGTAGTCCTGGTTTCCACTCTCCCCCTGCCGCACCAGGGGAATTGGGGAGCACCCGGCTGGCTAGGGGGAGGTAGTATAGAAACCAGGACTACTGCATGTTTTTGTGAGGGTATCTACCCTAGGAGACACGGGGAGAACATGCAAACTCCACACAGAAAGGCCCTATCGCCAACCCCACCTAGGGTGTGGGCGCTGATAATGCGGAGGGAGGAACACGCCCCCAGCGCCCACAGGAATCGAACCCAGGACCTTCTAGCTGTGAGGCGAAGCGTTAACCACTGCACCACCGTGCCCCCCTATATATAGTATATGTACGTTGTTACTTTACCTGGTACGGTCTGCAGCTTTCATGAGGGCTCATCTAAATGAATCACTGTCTTTATCCTCTTTACTGTACTGTATGAGACAATAACAATCCACCCCAGGGACGTGCTGGGCCCCTGATTCAGCCCGGGAAAAAGAGTTGGAGAGGCCCTCATTGTGCGCTATAGAGAGATCTCTCTCTATAGCGCTGCTGCTACTCAAAGATTTGCCATTTCAGATCACGACAAGTGACAAGCCAGTGGGCCAATTACTGTACATGAGTTATATTTCGTCGTTGTCGGGTGTCCAAAACCGTTTGTTTTGTGTTTATCATTTTAAAAATGATTTAAACTAGAGAAAACAGCCGATCTACAAGCACACAACGCCTCGCACCGCGAGGCGTTGTGTGCTTGTAGATCTGCTGTTTTCACTGCTTTTGTGCGACGGCCTTGTATGATGAAGCAGGGCTTTGCTTTGCGAAAAAAATATATACATTTGAAACTTGGAGATGCGAGGTTTCTGCCCGACAGTGACGATTTACCTTGTTGGCCGCCCAGCCCCCAAAATGGAACGAAGGCCAACATTTTATTTGAGTTTTTTTTTTTTCCTAATGGCCGGCTTGGACCGGCCGGGAATGAACCGGCCGTTCGGGAGTTGTCCCGCTTTTCCCAATGGCCAGCACGTCCCTGATCCACCCTCATCCCAGTTAAAAGCCTATAAGGTTTCTGTACTGCGGTGTGTTCAACACTGGGCTGTATGTTCAGGTGAAGCACTTTATGCTGCATGGTTGACTGATGTCTGTGTGAAAGTGAGAACCATGACTAATGATGTCATTAAAACAACACAGCCAGGTGGGATGGGTGATGAAAACCTCAAAGAGTTACTTTACACACTGTGGTCTGCTTTTCATGCTGTTCATTTTTGCTTTCTCAGATTTTTATTCTGCTTCGAGTTCAGTCTTTTGCATGGTGATATTAGTTTTGTATTGTTGGTGTATCTTATACCGGTATGTCAGTGATGCACAATAACGGTCAATTGTGTTCTAAATATGATAATAAAACGTTTTTTTATTTATTTATTTATTTTATGCCCATACAGTATATGGAGTTCCCCGATGTCATCAATATTTAGCCCATATCTAAAAGGACTTCATATTGGAATGTCCATATATGGTGACATTCCCATATATGCCACATCAGCCACTTACCAAACTAACAGAATCCATATTATGGCCAAGACGGCCCCTATCTGTGTGGCTGGTTCTACAGACAGGGATCTCCATGTATGTGTATCACGGGCCAGAAGGCCAAGACATGGCGCGACCTCGCCCTTTAGGGCCCTTTTGGGCGAGGTCGCTTGTCGCCCTGACCCCTGAGGCATCTTACTAACTAGGGTAACATGTCATTAGGTCGAACACCCTTTGGATCGACCACCAAACTAACCCAAAGCCTAAACCTAACCTCAGTAAAACTATGCCTAACCCTAACCCTAACCCTAACCCTAACCCTAAACCTAACCTCAGTAACTGTGACATGGGTGATTATCTAATCTGCCAGTTCACTGGTACATAGGTCTACTAGAAGGAGATCCATGAAAAGACTAAGCTTATTTCCACTTGGAAACCATTTAAGTATCTCATATAACATTGAATGACAGACAAATAGAACACAGTAGATATGTATAGAGTGTAAAATTAAAGAACAAAAAAAGAAAACAGTAAGTCTAAACAAACAGTAAGTATATACAAAGAAGGGGCAGGGGAGGGTAGGGTTGGGCTAGGTTAGTTTTTTTTACCAGTTGTGAACGGCTGCTGCCTGTGGTTTTTCAGGGCAATTTTAAAGGATTCTAGTGATCCACACTCCTTTATGGCCTTCGGTAAGGCTTCCTATGGGGCAGTCCCCCTCTTACTAGTAATTCTGTATATCAAAAAGCAAAAAACAACCACAACAATAAAACAGGAATTGTCCCTTGAAGAGGAAGAGAAACTACTGTGGCCCGTGATGATGTCCTGCATGACCACACTCACATGGCAGTCTGAGGTCAAAGGGACAACAGGGACAACACCATGTGTCACAGGACGGTCACTATAAAGTACCCAGAACAACCCCCAGCAGAAGTACCTGGTATCCACACAGTCCCAGCTGACCACATGACTACACAGATAGGCTATGGCACATTGTGTCCATTCTTGGTCCAAGATTGGATTGGATAAAAAAAATCCCACTTTTTAGCATAACCATTCCCCCTCTCTGAAAATGTTTTGAGCCAGGGAAGAGAATATTTATGTTAATATACATATATACTGTGTGTATATATATATATATATATATATATATATACTGTGTGTATATATATATATATATATATATATATATATATATATATATACACGTATATAATATATATACAGGCATTGACACTAAGGCTTGCCCACCTAAGGCTTGCCCACCTACCGGTAAATAAAACGTCAGGGCAGGTGAAGTTGGCTTTCAGGTTGCCCGACAGGGCAAGTGCTCATTTGAGAGGGGACACAAATGTCTATAAACACAACACGAGATATCTGTCTAAACACCTGAACATGGCCAGTGCGCTGTGTCTTCTGATCTGTGGAATGTAAAATAAGAGCACTATGTACCTATATGTGCTGTTTTTTACATTTAAAAATATAAAATAACAAGTGTGAAACCATAGACATATTCAATCATAGCTAAAGTATTTGGTATTTGGATTTGGAGGAATTGAGGTATGACATTTTATCGCACAGCCCCAGAAAGTAAAGAAATAAGTGTAAAATTGAGCGGTAAAATCTTACCGATCATTTTATAATGGACGATTTACTTTTCGGGCAAGTGGGCATTACCTTCAGGCAAGTAGAACATGACCTGTACTTGCCCGATGGGCAAGTGCCTCAGCGACCATAGTGTCTGTCAACCCCTGTATATAGATATATAATTGAAAATGTAAATTACTATAAATTATATGTTTTTTTAGACCTCCTTAGAACTCCTTCCGTTTCGTTCTTACACACATGGCCGTTTGACGACCCCTTTGAAAACATTTCCTCTACGGTTTCAAAACGGATATATATAGAGTAGAAGACAATACTTTCAGTCCGATTGCGTGACAACCTGAATCAGACAGTTGCATATGAGAGAGAGAGATAGAGAGAGAGAGAGAGAGAGAGAGAGAGAGAGAGAGAGAGAGTCCTCAGATCCTTGCCTTCCGCCAGTGGTTGGTAGCATTTCTCACTTGGGACCACAGAGACGCTCTCTGGCTGAACGGCTGAGAACAAACTCTTTCTTTCTCATCCAGGGAAAGTAACAGACAGAGGTGTCTAACTGACAAAAGAGCTACCGTTGCACTTTGACCTCTCAGAATGAAACATCTGCAGTGTGCAGACACCATGAAACTGTGACTCAAAGACAGAGTTTCTGCTCCAAAATTAAACATCAGACACCAGGGACGTGCAGACTCTCCGCAGAGAATGTTAGAGAGGCAGGGGCTGACATTTCTAAAAGGGCCTTTTATAGGTGAAAATACCTAAAATAGCCTCCAAGCTCACAACGCGTCGCAGCGCAGCTTGGACGTCCCAAGCTGCGCTGCGACGCGTTGTGACCTTGGAGGAGGTCTGCTATTTCCGGTGCTTGACACCACACTGAACTGAGCATAATCAAGTAAATACTGGAGATGTGGCGTAACGGCATGGATTTCTACACAGAGAGGGCAATTCTTTCAACATGAGATGATGCATTCAAGTTCAGGAGAGTTTGGACAAGGCAATTCTATTGAACGCTGCCTTCAGGTATGGCATGGAAAGAGGGGGGCATTTGCATTTCTTTCAACAAAAACTGCATTCATGGTCTGGAGAGGGCACTTTTTTACAGAAGGATAAAAGGGCAGGGGCTCAAGCCCCCTTTGATGTCTATGTGCCTGTTAGACATTACTACACACATTTACAGAAATACCGATAACGCATTCATTATCAGCCAAAGGGAACGCAAGAGGCATGCATGCTCTCTCCCTCTCCAGAGCCATTTGGGTCTGTGCAACCTTTTATTTTTTTATCTCACATTTTTATCCCACGATTTTGTAACCCATTTTTTCACCCAGGGCCCATGCCTAAGCTGTTAGTGGGGAGAGCCCCGAACTGAGCTCATTTGCTGGACGTAGCGCGTGGAAGGAACACGTTATTCCAACCAGTTCTTTTCCCCTCCATCAGGCGCCCCGGCTGGCCAGGGGGAGGCAGTATAGAGACCAGGATTACTGCATGTTTTTGTGAGGGTATCTACCCTAGGAGACACGGGGAGAACATGCAAACTCCACACAGAAAGGCCCTTTTGCCAACCCCACCTAGGGTGTGGGCACTGATGACGCGGAGGAGGGAACACGCCCCCAGCACCCACAGTGTCCCCCGGCGGGAATCGAACCCAGGACCTTCTAGCTGTGAGGCGACAGCACTACTGACTGCTGATCCCTGAGTAGGCATGTGTCAGACCCAGGGACGTGCTGGCCACTGGGAAACGCGGGACAACTCCCGAATGGACGGTTTATTCCTGGCCGGTCCAGGCCAGCCATTAGGAAAAAATTAAATATGAAATGTCGGCCTTCGTTCCATTTTGGGGGCTGGGCGGCCAACAAAGTAAATCGTCACTGTCGGTCAAGTTTCAAATGTATAGATTTTTTCGCAAAGCAAAGCCCTGGTTCTTCATACAAGGCCGTTGCACCAAAGTAGTGAAAACAGCAGATCTACAAGCACACAACGCTTCGCGGTGCGAGGCGTTGTGTGCTTGTAGATCGTCTGTTTTCACTAGTTTAAATCGAAATATAAGTCATGTAATTGGCCCACTGGCTTGTCACTTGTCATGATCTGAAATGTCAAATCTTTGAGTAGCAGCAGCGCTATAGAGAGAGATCTCTCTCTATAGCGCGCAGCGTTATAGAGAGAGATCTCTCTCTGTAGCGCGCAATGAGGGCCTCTACAACTTTTTTTCCTGGGCTGAATCAGGGGCCCAGCACGTCCCTGGTCAGACCAAGGCCCATGGGCCAAAGGTCAGGGCAGTGCCAGCCTCTAGAAGATTGGGCCCCAATCAGGGGCCGACTTTAAAAGACAGCGGCCCTCATAATTTGTTATTTTTATTTATCATTGATGTCTGGCAGAAACAGTTTGTGGTTTTTCATAAATTAACGTCCTAACTTGATCACACTACTTTAGACATAATATGTATGAGGTTTTCACGGGAAAGAGACGAAATATAAAATAATAAAGTAGTCAAAGCATCAATCAGCATCAGTCTGTCCATCCATCAAACCATCCATCTTCAACCGCTCCCAGTGGGACGTGCATCGAGGACCTTCCTAGGAAGGCGCCAGGCCCAGTCAGATAAATACTAACTAAAGGACAGCTGTGTGATATTGTATGGGGCCGGTGGGTTTTACAAACCACAGCACAGTACTGCACACAGGCTTATGAAACTGTCTCATATCATGTACTTTTTTCACTCTATAGCCGGAAACATGATGACAAAGAAGGTTTAAAAAAACAAAGAGTATGAGTAAAAGACAGAAGCTGTCAAAAAAGCTGTGTCATATTATCTCACACAAATTGTGCTAATTAGCACTAAAAGTGGTTCTTTGACTTTACGTGTGCTACGGGATACCGTTTGACACCATTTGCCACACATTTGCACAAGGATTGGATACCCCACAATCCAGGCCACTCGCTCACTCCAGCGTGGCAGTGTTACGGTGAAAATGGTGACCTGCTGTATGTGACCATCTTGTGGACTTCACATAATTATATATAACTAACATAAATGTCTTTAAATACGTGGCCTAAAACGTATTATTATAGTAAATTTACCTTCATTGTTTCCGGATGGGGACCCAAATGCGTTTGCATTCGGGATCAATGGGGGTAAATGTTTTGTAACCCCTGGAGACTGGCATTCTGGGTCTCATGATCAAAATAAGAACATTAACGTTGTTGTCGGGTAGAATCCTTGTATGTCCAAAACCGTTTATTTTGTATTTATCATTTAAAACATGATTTAAACTAGTGAAAACAGACGATCTACAAGCACACAACGCCTCACACCGCGAGGCGTTGTGTGCTTGTAGATCTGCTGTTTTCACTACTTCTGTGCGACGGCCTTGTATGATGAAGCAGGGCTTTGCTTTGCGAAAAAAAATTACAAATTTAAAACTTGAAGATACGAGGTTTCTGCCCGACAGTGACGACATAATGGTGGTAAAACAGAAAAATCTAAAATTTGCCATGGACAAGGACAATCTTTGCCACGTTTGTCCGTATACGGAAATATCGACGAGCCCCGATATCAACTATTAGGAAAATATGAATGTTGTATTCTGTAATACTATATGAACATTCACGTCATAGAAAACACAGCGATACAGCCATCCTAACAGAAAGAGGAACAGATATATATAATGTTACTGCCATGACTTGCTTGTTAGTCACCGTTATAGTCAGGAGCGTCACAAGGGGGGGAGAAAGTGGGACTGAGTTACCAGGGCCCAAGGTGGAGGGGCCCTAGTAACTTTATCTATTGAAAAATAGCAGATATACAAGCTCACAGCGCGGCGCTGCGAGCTTGTAGATCTGCTATTTTTTAAAAGGCGTGAAAATGTGTGCAAATCTTTGAATATGTATTTTTTAAGCAAACATTTGAAACTCAAATTTTGCTTCTGGGGGGGGGGGGGGGGGGGGGGGGGGGTCCCTGAAACTAGATATTTTGAGATGGGGGTCCGTGGCCAAGTACATATCATTTTGGGGGTCCTTCACATGAAAAAGTTTGAGTACCACTGACATAGAAACATAGGTTTCTCCTTGCACACATTTTCACAGTTTTTCAAAAATAGCAGCTCTCAGAAGATCTCACACAATTTCTCAATTTTTCAAGCAGATCTACAAGCTCGCAGCGCGGCACTCGGTGCCGCGCTGTGAGCTTGTAGATCTGCTATTTTTCAATAGTTAACATTCTTGGGGGGGCCCGCAGTGAATCCTTGTACCCAGGGCCTAGAATTTGGTGTGACGCCCCTGGTTATAGTTCACACGTTGTCCCTTTCACATGACTTTCCAGTTGACCCCACCACGCGTCAGACCATTTCACGAGGTATCCACGCTTATAGTTGCAACATCATACTATACTTGTTATCAGGGGTGTCGCACAAACATTCTGGGCCCTGGGTACAAGGATTCGTGGCGGGCCCCCCCATGAATGTTCTTCAACCCATTTATACTGGGAACGCATTATTTTGTGCTTTAACTATTGAAAAATAGCAGATATACAAGCTTGTAGATCTGCTAATTTCGAGAAGAAAAAAAAAACATTTGTGCAAGTCTTTGAATATTTCAAATCCTTCTAAAGGTTTTTTTTTTTTTTTTAAACTATGTTTCTATGTCAGTTGTGCTCGAACTGTTTCATGTGAAGGACCCCCAAAATGATATGTATTTGGACCCACGGACCCCCAAACAGATTGCAAGCTTGTAACGCGGCACTCGGTGTATATCTGCTGTTTTTCAATATCTAAAGTATAAAATAGTTAAGGCCCCCTCCACCTTGGGCCCTGGGTTAGTAGCTGTAACTCAGTCCCAAACATATGCACCACTGTATGGCCTAACTGTGGCATGTCTTTGTCATCTGAAATAAAGCCTAGACAAAATGTGATCGCATGCTTCACCTGCCTCTCATTTAAGTCTGTCTACCCACAGGTAAAGCCACAGGTTCGATCCCCACGTCAGCCAATAATTGGTCTAGTATTGTGGGAAGAGACTGTAGCGTTCATTTCTCTGGATGAGAGTCAGCAATAATGCCTTACATTCCACTGATTCCAGTCACAGAGGGACTCTGAGAATGTGAGTTCAGATAAACAGTGACGGTGATGACTGGCTTTAAACTGCTGTCTCATCATGACTTGTTGAGTCAGATACTACAGAATTTCCCCTCTTGGTCCACATGAAACACCGCTCTTCTCATAAGCACAAAGTTCCTGTCATGAAATTCTGAGGAAAAACCACAGAGCAGAAGATTTGTCTGTCAGAGTAACACCTTGTAGAAACCCCCCTCCCCCCCTCGGTGCCCTGGCTGGCACAGGGCAGGAAGCTGCTGCCAACGGGCACCATGCCAGCGTGGTGCCAGCGTTGCCAGATCCTGTGAGAGATATAAGCAACCAGGTCTAGGAAAACAAGCTCAATAGAAGTTACTATATGCCATGCGAGCACTTTTTAGGCCTAGGATTATTGAATGCTTTAACTATTGAAAAATAGCAGATATACAAGCTCACAGCGCTGCGAGCTTGTATATCTGCTATTTTTGACCCGATTCTATAAGTGTCTTTTGAATCCTTCTAAGGTTTTTTGAAGAAAAAAAAAATATGTTTCTATATGTCAGCAATCTGGCCAGCCATCGTCAGAGAAAAGGTCCTTTTCACTTAACTGGAGCTCAGTTAGTCTGTTCTTGAGAGACTACTCTGTCAGTGGTTCTCATACTTTTTCATGTGAAGGACCCCCAAAATGATATGTATTTGGCCATGGACCCCCATCTCAAAATATCTAGTTCCAGGGACCACCCAGAAGCAAAATTTGAGTTACAAACGTTTGCTTTAAAAATACATAAGATTTGCAAACATTTTCACGACTTTTTCAAAAATAGCAGATCTACAAGCTTGCAGCGCGGCACTCGGTGCAGCGCTGTGAGCTTGTATATCTGCTATTTTTCAATAGTTAAAGCATTCAATAATCCTAGGCCTAAATACACCTACAGTATATGCATGGGATATTTGAAAATAGCCAGATCTTGCAAACGCATTTTTGAAAAGAATATTCCAAATATTCCACATTTTCCACGTTAGATTTTTTTCTTATAATAGCAGATGTCCAAGCTGTAGCTGGCTACTGTTGAGGTGTACTGAACTCAGTACAGTACAGAACAGCTTGTAGATCTGCTATATTAAAAAAAAAAAAAAAAAATCTTGGAATACAATGTGACATTTTGAATATTTTTGAAACATTATAAATTTGATACAGGGCTCCCTGCATGGCAAAAGATACATAATGTATATTTCCAAATAGTAGCCTGGGCAATTAATACGCACATTTTTTTTTAAGATATGTGTTGGGGCTTTCATGCCTTTATTGAGAGGACAGTAGACTGACAGGAAATGTGGAGAGAGAGCTGGGGAGTGACACGTGGCAAAGCTAGTCAGGATCGGGACTCGAACCAGCGACGCAGGCTACTGAGCCTGTATGCACCTGGACCGGTAGGGCAGTGGCAGACATCCCAAGTCTCCCGGAAATCAGCGTCTCCTCCCGCACACCCGCGAGTGGCACTGATCCCGGCCGCTCCCGCAAATGCCTGCCATATCCGTCTGGATCCGGGTCAAAGAAACCGGATCGGCGACCCCGCGATGCAAATAAATCTGTTCTCATTCGTCCTCGAACTGTCAATCTGGCAGTGGGCGTCTAAAAGTGACCAACCACTGGTCTCAGATGCAGAGACTGGGCTCTCATTAAGCGATATATTCTGCTCATAACAGTAAACAGATTTTGACAGCTGCTTAATATGAATAAAATAACAGTACTTTACAAATGTCGGTTCGTTCTGGCTGGACATACAACTGGACATAGAGCTGCACTGCAGTGCGTCAGCCTGTGCGACATACGGTAGCCTCCAGGCAGGCTGTTGTGTGTGTCTCACTGTGAGTGTCAGAACTTTCTCCCAAATAGGTAAGAAAGACATCATGCTATAAATTAACCAGATTATATTAAGCCTGCGTGTGCGCGA